>NW_022170510.1:2010068-2206731 GCF_008802855.1 Photinus pyralis
ATCGAATTTACGATATTTTAAAAATTCAAAGTAGAGTGATAAGTTTTTCATGTTAACGTGACCCCAAGTGGACTTTCCGTTGATAGTAACTAATATTATTTTGTAAGTAAACAACAAATTTACTTATACAAAGTGAGAAATTAATAATTTGTGCAGCTATGCTGCCAGCCGGGAACGGCTATAATGGACAACAATATTCTTATAACCATGTTCAGCCCTATTATGCAAACAATTCACCAGTGAATAGTTCTCAAAGCAACTTTCCAGGTACTTTACAAAACCCTGCGTTCCCAAATCAAACCATTCTCCAACAGCCAACCAACCTACAATATCGAATTCCGCAATATCAAACTACTTCACACATGCAGTATCAGCAACAAACTCTGATACCTTCCCAGGTACAAATACCGCAATGTGCATATCAACTGCCAAATCACGAACAACAAGAGGAACCTAATATTGCAGACGAAAGCGACAGTGATGAAAGCCTTACCAATGATAACAACAACGGCTGGCAGCTAATGAAAGGTCATAAACGTAAGCGACTTAAACAAACAAATACTCTGACCTTATCGCAAGATCAACAACGACCTTTAACGCTAACAAATAAATATTCCCTATTAGCACAAGAACCTCCAAATATTCCACCAGCATCAAATACACAAGCATCAGAAACTTCAATAGGAAATAAACCGCCACCCATTTTTGTACAAGGCGTGATCAAGTATGATCAAATGATACAAAGTCTAACCGCAGTAGCAGAAATCGAACAATATACAACTAAGAGCCTAACTAATAATGTAGTTAAGATAAATGCAAAAACTCCCGAGACATACAGAAATCTAATAAAATACATGAACGAACAAAAGATTATATATCATTCCTATCAAATGAAAGAAGATCGCCCCTATAAGGTGGTTTTGAAACATGTCCATCATTCCACTTCAACCGACGAAATAATAACTGCTCTCAACAATGTAGGGCACAAAGTGCGCAATATTATAAACATAAAATGCAAACGATCACAAGAACCACTTCCAATATTCTTCATTGACCTTGAACCGGCCGAGAACAATAAAGAGATTTTTAACGTTCGTTCGCTAGAAAACCTGGTTGTCAGTTTTGAACCCCCAAGGAAAAACACAGAAATAGTTCAATGCACACGATGTCAAAATTACGGACATACTCGAACATATTGTAATAGACCTTATGCATGCGTAAAATGTGGGGGACCCCACAATACTATGACTTGTGCTAAAACCAGGGATACTAAAGCCACATGCGCACTATGCGAGGGAGATCACCCGGCCAACTACAAGGGATGCTTAGTATATCAAGAACTTCAAAAAAAATACCAACCAAATAATCAATTAACAACTCGAAGACCCTTTCCAATTCAACTAACAGAACGAAATTTTCCAAACCTGAACCGACAAGAACCTACTCAACAACTCCCTAATCAACCCCATCCATCTAATCCAAGTTACGCCCATATTGCCTCAAACCAACCCTACCCAAACCAAGACTTGACACTTCAAAAATTCCTTGATGAATTCAAGAACCTATTTAACCAGCTTCTTCAACAAAATAGTATAATCCTGAACATGTTAAGCACCGTCATAACCAAATTAACTCACTAATGGCTAACTTTCTTCGAATAGCATTATGGAATGCCAATGGTTTGCAATATAAACACCTTGAAACTGGCAATTTCCTCAAACTTAACAATATAGACATTCTTCTTATCTCAGAAAGCCATTTCACGAACAGATCGTACATAAAAATACCCTACTATTCTGTGTACCACACCGAACACCCTGATGGCACTGCGCATGGCGGTTCAGCTATAATTATTCGAAATTCTATTATTCACTCGGAACTACCAGATTACAAAACAGAATTCTTACAAGCCACGACAATCCAAGTTGAAAAGCTCACAACTCCATTACTAATTTCAGCCATTTACTGTCCTCCGAGACACAAATTGACTCACCAAATGTTGCAGCCATTTTTTGACACGCTAGGCCAAAAATTTATAGCAGGTGGAGACTTTAACGCCAAGCATACCCATTGGGGATCCCGCTTAACTACAACAAAAGGCAGAGAATTTCTTAAACTTATTACCGATAACAATTATAAATTTCTATCTACTGGGAGCCCTACCTATTGGCCATCGGATCCAGGAAAAGTTCCAGATCTTTTAGACTTTTTCATCACCAAAGGGCTTTCCGCTAATTACATGGATGCTACTTCAAATTACGATCTTACGTCTGATCATTCTCCGATTATAGCCACAATTAGCACAAGTATCATCTATAAAACACCCAGCCCATCGATCAGTAACAGGAAGACGGATTGGGATACCTTCAAAGTGCACATCGAGAAACACCTCGACTGTAATTTAAGCCTGAAAACCACACAAGACCTAGAATATGCTACAAACCACTTCATAACTACGATACAGAATGCGGGCTGGACCGCTACACCCCAGCCAAAAAACATTAAAATTCATAGCCCCAATATTCCTAACGAAATCATGGAAATTGTAAAGGAGAAAAGAAAAGCAAGGGCACAATGGCACCGCACACACAGTGTTGAAGATAAGAGGAAATTCAATCAACTTAACAATAAACTCCGAAACAAATTACAAGCTGTTCGGAACGAGACATTCCAAGCATACTTGAAATCACTAACTATCACCGACAATACAATATGGAAAGCCACTAAAGGCATAAAAAAACCAAACACACATATTCCTCCAATACGCGATCAAGGAACTTCATGGTTGAGGTCCGACAAAGAAAAAGCAGAAGCATTTGCACATTACCTAGAAGGCGTCTTCCAACCAAACTCTAATGAAATAGACGAGGAAGTTGAAGAAGAACTACAATCTCCACTCCAGCTGTCACCGCCAATATGTAAAATTAACCCTCGGGAAATTGTACAGGAGATAAAATTGTTAAAAGACAAAAAAGCTCCAGGCCACGACCTGATAACGGCAATAGTTCTCAAACAGTTACCTGACCACGGAATTCGTTTCCTACAAATACTCTTTAACAGAATCCTTAGTCTCTCCTATTGGCCGCTGCAATTAAAATTTGCGCAGATAATCCTTATCCCTAAATCTGGAAAACCTGCCAATGAAATCACTTCCTATCGTCCTATAAGCCTCCTGCCGCTGGTGTCAAAGTTGCTTGAGAAATTAATCTTACGACGTATTAATGAAAATCTGTTGCAAGAGACATGGCTGCCTAACCACCAATTTGGATTTAGACAGCAGCACTCAACTATTCAACAATGCCACCGTTTAACGAATATAATTCAAACTGCTTTTCAAAATAAAAACTTTTGTACTGCTGTCTTCCTGGATGTACGACAGGCCTTTGACAGAGTGTGGCATAGAGGATTACTTTACAAACTTAAGAAAACGCTTCCCCACGAGTATTACTTACTAATAAGTTCATATCTTACTCATAGAACATTTCAAGTTAAGCATGGCAAGGAAATATCCCAAATCAAAGACATCAATGCAAGTGTGCCCCAAGGTAGTGTACTGGGGCCTATACTATACCTCCTACCTACCTACAACAGAACAAACGAAAATTGGCACATTTGCTGACGATACAGCGATACTTACATGTAATGAAGACCCGTTAGCAGCATCAGCTTCTTTACAGTCCCATCTTAAACGAAATAGAACAATGGCTAATTAAGTGGAGAATCAAAGTGAATGAAAGTAAATCGACACACATTACATTTACGACCAGACACGAAATCTGCCCAGCTGTCACTCTCCATAATATACCCATTCCTCAGTCCAAGGAAGTCAAATACTTGGGACTCCATCTAGACAGCAGGTTGACGTGGAAAACTCACATTATCAAAAAACGCAAAGAAATGGACCTAAAGTTGAGAAAGCTATATTGGCTCATCGGACGGAAGTCGTCGTTAATACTAGCCAACAAAATACTGATATACAAGTGTATAATTCGGCCCATTTGGACCTACGGTTGTCAGTTATGGGGCTGTGCAAGTCGATCTAACACTGATATTATTCAACGCTTCCAATCAAAAACTCTCCGTATTATCACAGCCGCTCCTTGGTATGTATCCAACCAAACTCTTCACTCGGACCTAAACATTCCCTACGTGACTGAGATAATCAATCAATATGCTGCGAAGCATCAAACAACATTGGAAGTTCACCCCAACGAGCTCGTGACACCTCTCGCAGAAGATCCTCCGCCCAGACGCCTTAAGAAGAAATGGCCAAAAGATCTCGTAGATAAATAGCGGACTGACTCCACTGGGAGTCCCTCTACTCACGCCTGATAATGACAGACAATAAGCTCATATGATGTAATATTATTTGGCTGATTGCTTATGGTTTAATCAAATAAAAAAAAAAAAAAAAAAAAAAAAAAAAAATTAAAAAATTATCCAAGATTACTTGGGAGTATCTCTTGTGGTGTTTCAATACCGCTTTCCCTAAACCCACCACCAAAATCAAGACTCTACGACCCCGAAAGTTATTGAATTAAACCAAAAACTGAACAGAGACACACTTCTTGAGAAAAAGTACACAAGAAAGCTGGCTGGAATTTAGAGCATCTTTATAAAACTAAAAGAAGGAATACACCCATACAAATTCGAAACGAAAAGGTAATCCACTCACAAATAGAACGATCGAGTAATAAACCCAAAATAATGTGGTCACTAGTAAACTTCGTACTCAACCGAAGTGCGGAGAGGAGGCAAAACAAACTCATCGTCAATCAGGGCAAAACTTCCGCCCCTGATCTACAATGCATTCCACATTCCCAACAGTCAGAACGGCCAAACACCTGTGTATGGCCAATGACCTAAAGTGGATTTCATAAATAAATGAGCTCACCAAAAAATTAAAGAAGTGTTTCTTTGGTATTATGACGTTAAAGAACCACTTCCAGTCCTCCGCGTTTTATCGTTTTTTTTTATTATAAAAAACGTTTGTAGCTCAGTGGTAGACCGTTGGGCTACAATACCGGAGGCCGGGTATTCGAACCTGGGAATTTTTCATCTGTGGCTGAGATGGGAATTTTCTTAGATCACTTTCGAGCATTCACCTGAGTTACAAGTTTGTATAATTTTAACTAGGTATCTAGGGGTGTTTAGTTCATAAAATAATTCATATCAAAAGGATAGTACACACGCCATTGGGAAAAACCCAGCCAATATATAGAAAGATACAGTCGGATGCGTGCGTGCTATTTGCTCGTATTGAAAATAATTTTTATTTTTGCGTAACGTTTTAAGGTATTACCAGTGCGTAGCAGGGTGATTTGTGCCCTTAACTGTCAGTATACATACTTCAAAATACGATTGTCAACTTGTCCCCCATTTTTCACTCTTACCACCTTTCCCTATACCTGCTTTGAAGGAGATCCAGGCATTCACAAAAGGGTAAGTTGATAATTATTTTATTTTATTCTATGATGGTAAGTTCAAAACTACAGTCCATTATTATTTAGAAACATTTGGTCCTTCGAGCCGGATTTCATATCTAACTCGAAAATGATTAACTTTTTTTTTACAGTGTGTAATTATATGTTTTCTTAAATTAAAATAAATTAGTTATATTCTTCTTGCGTAAAAAGTTAGTAAACAATGGCTAAAAGTAATATTTTTGCATTCTAATACAGTAGTGTAGTGTATCACAGATAACTGTGACGACATTCATACGATGCTGCAAACATTTAGCTTACATTGTCAATCTCAAATTCATAAGACTGTAGATCATTCACTTCGGTAACTGTTAAGATCATATCACATGCCATCCTAGCACCATTTGTGACGAAAGAAAATTTGTTCTGAGCTATCTAAATACTAATACAGAACAAGGTATGTTGTTTCACGTGAATTTTTTATGTTTGACGCGTCCTATATACTATCGTAATTCGTATGCCAAAGGAACAGAATCAAATTGAAATTGAAACTACAAATGAAATACTGATTTAATCAAAGTGCTCCAATATTTGTGAAATTTTGCATGTGGACATAATTTCAGATTCTAAACAACTTTTCTTAATAACAGTTTGCCGTATTATTGACCGAAATGGCACTTTACCTCAACACAACATTATTTTTTTCTCATTTGTCACGGCCATCTTGGATTTGAAAAAGTAAAAATGGACATGAAATTCTTTTCAGGGCTAACACGCCGGGGTCCCAAAACATCAAAAGGGAGATTCAAATTTTTTTTATCAATTACAGGTATAGGACATGGATTTTTTGGAAGTTACGTCAAAATTCTCATTTTTTAAAATGAGAAAGCTTGAGTTTTTACAAAACCCTTACTTTTCTTTGCATTGGTGGTGCCTTGAAAAATCATAGCAGTTTGTAATTACATATTTATATCTGAAATAAGTCATTCTTATTGAAAGTGGAAAGTAACGAAATTGTGTGCAGCTAATGCAATATTTTTGGGTTTTTAGGTGACTGTTAACAGAACCATAAAGAATCAAATGTTATTAAGTCAAGAAATAAAAAAACAACTAATTTTGACGTTTTAGCGTGGCAATGAAAACTTACGAAAATATCTTACGTGGCTAATCTACTTGAGCAATTGCAATGGCTGCACAAATTTCCATTTCATTCCACTAAGGTATCAATTAATTTCTGGAATACATTGGTTTGGATTTTTTGTACCATAAAAAGGAATTTATTTTGTGATTTAAATAATTCCAAAACCTGTCGGTACAGGCGCTTAAGAGTATCAAATTTAGTCCAAATTTAACATAGATTGTAAAAGTAATAAAAATAAGACATTCCATTTTAAAAAATCGACATGTGGCTGCACTTCCGAACAGACAAAAAATAGCTTAACAATAGAAAACATTTTACGATATCTGAAGCGGGGTTTTGTGGCAGTTGCGTGGCGTGTGTCCGAACAGTTGACATTTGTGCCACTGAATCACTTCCGCTTTGATGCGGAGGCTCGTGCGGAGGTTTTTCACTGCGTAACTGATATGTGTGAAATTCTGTGCCTTTGTCCTTTAAAAGTTTAAAGTTTCCTATAATCCTTTTCCACCGAGGGTTCCACTTGCACACCTTGTGCAATTAGCTTCGTTTTTTTTTGTATCCTATAGGTGGAAAATTATATTTTGTCAATTTTTCCCAAAGTTCCAGATTTCAAGAAAAGCTGTAAATACAAATATTTTGTTTCGCCTGATAGGGTTATGTTCGGGTTTATATGGAAACTGCGAAAAAAAAACGTTCTTGTGGTAAGTTTCGGAATTGGCCTTCCCAAACCTTACAGGAAATCTTATTGCAATGAACTCATTGTACTTTTCATTAAAAGCATGTATCTATCGTTCTCTAAAGGAGCACAAAAATATCACAATCACACTTGATAAGTAATCTGCAGCCACTGTTGATTGATTGATAAAGTTTAAATTAAAAACTAATATGTCAACATTAAATAATGACACTTTGTTACAGATACTTTTGAAGCACACAGATTAGACCGGATTTTCAAATGTCTTTTATGTTGTCATCATAAATCATACACGATACACATTAAGGGCATCAAATACTTTTATTTTTTCCAGTTCGGCAGATAGCCTGTTTGAAAACGGCATTGAGCTAGAGAACATAATTGTGCTGCTTTGACAATTATTAAACTTTCAACAATGACGTTCATTAAAAGTTCTAGAACTGTAATCACAAAAGTTAGAATTTTTACGCCACGCCATTACGTAGGTAGATACGCATTTTCGATTATGCCATAGCATGGAGGAAGCTTCCCAATCCTATTTGTGGTATTGAAAAGGAGAAGATAAAGATCGATGAGTTTCCATATCCCCAAAATGAGAAGAGGCAACCACCGATAAAAATCCGCAAATTACTCTAAGAATTAATTATTTAACTTCAGTTTCCAATACGCAAGTAAGATGGAGGTGGTACTTTCAGATTTCCCTTAATCTACTCACAGTGTTGACATAATTAGTTGTCGGTGTATGCATAAAAATGCTAATGCGATTACGTTGAAAAAGAGCGGTATTGGTGACATAATCCAATGTCCCATAGGGACCTGGTGCATTGGATTTGCGTATAATAAATCACACTTTGTTGAATAAATCATGGATATTGATTTATATTTTCATACACCTTACATTTGGTATTAATTGAACGACAACGTGATATGAAGTTGGTGAGCGTTTATTATTTCCCCAGTAATGGAAGGCAATTCTGATTTACTATGAATAATATTACCATGCATGACGTACCTACGCCCTTGTAATTTTCATTAACACTCATCCCTCATAACTTATTGTAGAATGAGCAAAGATTAAAACAGATTAATATTCCGATCATTCACAGTTTTAAATAACAATCTAAATATAACGAGTGATCTCTTGGAGATGAAGAATTCGGCCAATTTTATGATTTTCCGGTAATCCAAAGAAATGGCAATGATTGAGAAAAAAACATGCACATCTCCATATAAATTCCAGTTAGTTATACTTTGTTGCAAAATTAATAACTTTGTTGTTAATCGATTCAATAAACTTTCTCCAGAAATAATAATAATAATATGAATAATGATCATATTTGAACTGAAAATGGCAAAAGGAAAATTTGGAACAACTCAAGAGACATTGGCATATTTCCTGAGCAGTCCTAAATCTCTTACTTATTTCATAATAAACGTAGGGAGTATTGATATGGGTCGATAATTCTTTATATCTTTTGAATCTCCCGATTTAAATACTGGAAAGCAGTGTGATGCAGTGCTCTTTCCTTGTCATTATTTGTTCTTCAACGTTTCTTTTAATTTTTATTGATGTAAATGTAACCCTTGTCTCCAAAAGTTCTAAACGGTATGCCTACCAGAAAATATTAATCATGGGCATAGTTCGCCCTTGGGCCCTTTTGCACATGAAAATAGAAATACAAACAAGGCTTACAATATAGTCAGAATATTGAATTGCACATAGCAAACACACATGAATATTTTAAATTTCCAGCCCTAATAATAACCGAAAAGTACCTACAATATAAGCTATTCATAAACTAAACTGTTAACATGACTTCATGAATTATTTATTAATCCATCTATACTATAAAAGATTCATAGTCATTGCAACCATGACTCGTTCCTTAACGACCTCTTGTGTTTAGAACACATTTCGTATGAACTGTGTTCCTAAAATTAAAGAATGGCTGTTTCTTGCAATACATTGTTAGTAGAATATTACACAGTCTGGGTGAGAAATGCCACTTATTTTAGTTATCCTTCATGTTCCATCTAACTAGATCTCGCATGAATAATTTAGCATATGAGAAATTATTCACTCCGCTACACGAAGTTTACGTCAGAACAGATTACCTAAAATTCGATTTATAGCCTCTCTGATATTCAAAGCTAAAACCACACAAACAAATAATTCCCTTATAACACCCGTTCTGAGTTTTATTAAAATGTGTTATCTCAACTTCAGTGCTCTCATCTTGCTTGGTTCAAAAAATAAAACGGTGAATACCAATGAAGTATTTGACTTTTTATCAAATTTAAAAGTGAGCCGTGATCGTGTTATTGCTCTACTGCGAAGTTTTACCTACATACTAATCATGTTTCCGTCAAGCAGTAATTCATCAATGCGGTTGTTTGCACCAAATCCTCAGTTGCAGCTTATCATTTACATCCACGTAATAAAAGAATGTTTTCATTATCTGCCTTCCACGCTCCTATCCTAGGAGACTGAAGTATTTAGTGGTCCAAATATCCGAGTGAACCATTATGCAACAAAATCCCTGTTTTATGTGTTTCTCAAACTGTAGAGAGCACCCTTAAGATCAGATGGCGACTTTAACGTGGATAGGGAGGGTGCAGTAAATTGACATAGAAATACAGGGTGGAGCGCGAGAGACAGATGGATTATAAAATGAAAAAACATTACTAATTCATGAAAAATTCTCAAACTTTTTATTTTTACCTCGTGTGTAAGCATTGGAAATTTAGATTTATTTGGTTTTGAACAGCGTATCTGGCATATGGGCACCCTCACTCTGAATACACTGATCAAGAGGTTTTCTGAAGTTTTCGTGAACTCTTCCGAGCATTTCAACAGGAATTTCAGCGATGTTGGCCCTGATGTTGTTCTTGAGGTCTTCTATGGTCCTGGGACGATCATTGTAAACCTTAGATTTGAGGTAGCCCCAAAGGAAAAAGTCGCAAGGGGCCAAATCTGGCGACCGCGCTGGCCAGTCCAAATCGCCTCTCAGGGAGATGAGGCGCCCGGGGAACCTTCCTCTCAAAAACTCCATCACTCTTCTTGCTGTGTGGGCGGTGGCCCCATCTTGTTGGAACCAGACGTCCTCATCCACACCCATTTCATCTAATGCATGCAAGAAAAACTCCTGAATCATAGTCAAATAACGCGCCGAGTTGACGGAAACGGCTCTGTCATTTTCCTCAAAAAAATAAGGTCCGATGATCCCATTTTTCGAAAGTGCACACCATACGGTTACCCTATCGGAGTGAAGAGGCCTCTGATGGAGTTCCCTGGGGTTTGTCTCGCTCCAATAGCGCATGTTTTGCTTGTTGACACAACCGCTAAGATGGAAATGTGCCTCGTCAGAGAAGAACACAACAGCGTCTCGAGGCAGTGCTGCAAGGATATTTTCACTCGCGATTTGTCTGGCTTCATAATCACGTGGTTTCAATTCCTGGACGACTACCATTTTGTAGGGATGCATATGCAGGTGTTCTTTGATTATTCGATGCATAGATCGTCTCGAAATGCCAAGGACTTGTGACTGTTTCCGAATTGACCGCCTTGGAGATTGTTGAATGGCGACTCGAACTCTTTCAACGTTTTCTGGGGTAATGACGGAGTTCTGAGGCCCCCTTCTGATCGTTGACACATTACCACTCGTTTCGAATGCATTCACCCACGAAAGAATGCGATTTCGGTCGGGAATTCGGCCACGGGGGGCGATATTAAACCTCAAACGGAAGGCACGTTGCACGCGTACGATCGAGCGGCCATTCTCAAAATAGGCTTTGACACAAAACGTACGATGTTCCACTGACCAAAACATTGTTGCGACTGATTAGCTACAAAACATAAACTTCCCATTCCCCTCTTTCAGATAAACCCCCTCCCAGACCCCTGTTGCGCATGCGCCACGCACGGCGCCTCTACCAATTCCATCTGTCTCCCGCGCTGGATTCTATACTTAGTAATTTATAAAAAATCACATCAAAAGATCTAGTTTGCATTAAAATTTGTAGTCTGCTCATAAATTTCCTTTTATTCTCAATCCGACCAAGCATACTTCATGAAAAAAAGGAAAAACTATTACAAGTGAGCATTGTCGGCACTGTCTCCCTTGTACCCTTGTCGGCATTAGGCGAAGTGTCCCGGCCCCCCTGCACGCAGTTTTGAATTCTGACGCCGAGTTCCGAGTCGGAAATAAATATAAAAGATTGAGTGTCCTATCAATTTGTTAGATAGGTACAAAGTAATTTGAAGAAAGCACAAAACACCACTGAAAAGGTTCAGAACCTGTAAGCTTCGCTCAAAGGATATTTGCAGACATATACTATACGATCAAAAATGACTTGCCGCCTAGTCATCTTTGGACTTTTTGTTTACATGAGAAATCGTACTCCCAAAGGCGACTCGACGGCAAGTCATTTTTGATCGCTCGTTACCTTCTTAAGATATTAATTATTAATGCGTCCCATTTTTACTGAGAAAACAATTTATATTCCATGCCAAGCAGCCCTGTAAGGACGAATTGTGAAAGAGTAACATGAAGGAATCTTATTGACGTGAAAGGTCTAGATGAATAGGAAGCACGAAAAGTTTCATTTGGAAAGCTGTTACACTCAATTTGTTCCGTGTTCTGCACGGTAGAATAACTCGACACATTATATGTGTGGATAATATTTTTCTCGTTACAAATTTTCTGCTGCCAGCAGTTAATTCTTAACGTTTACAGAGAAAATTGATTTAGGTGCTGTATTCATCAGTTATATTAAGAACGGATTTTCGAAGGTGAATAGATTTGTGATAAATAACTTAGTGCGATTGATTTACTGCAAACGCGCCTGATTGATCATTACTTTGTTTACATTATTTATAGCAAGAGAAAGTTCTCCAGAAAGTCTTTGTTTGGACACGCACCGGGAATCTCAGTAAATGTTTATTGTATAGCTAAACAAGCCGTAGTGTTTTATGTATTACCTTGAGGAAATTAAATTAATATTCATGTTTATTATTCTGTTGAGCCTGTCTTTCAGATTATCTATTTTTTCATTCTAACGTAGACATAAAAATCAAAACAAGGTACAATGTGATCAATTGCTCGATGTTAAAGAAAGAGGTTGCCATTATAATTATTTTGTACTTCCCTTTCTGACATTTATGATTGCAACCTGTGCCAATTTGTAACATAAATATAATACTCCTAATTTGCTTGTCTCTGCCAAATCATTCTCACGGTCACTCACGTTTAGTTATCTTCACTAATGGCTACTAAAACGAGGGGTTTAGCATGGGTGGTTATGGTGTCACTATACACACTACATCGAACTAGACAAACAGACGTCTAAAGACGTTTTATTCACTGATGCAGCTCCCAGAAAAGATGTCCCACAAACTTTGTGGATATCGACAAAGTATTGGTTACTTTGGGAATTAACCTCCAATTCCGGTGTCTTTTGTCCGACACAGTGCTCGCTTTGACAACATTTATAATATTATAGGGACAAATTGTCAAAGCGAAATTGTGAATGCCTAAAGGCTCGCGAAAAACAATCCCCAACCTTAGTTATTTAGTAAAATTTTGAGCGCCCACACTGGCGGATTGATCCTAAAAATGCCGATGTCCAAAGTGTTCGCTACCAACCTTAGACATTTTTCAAAACCACGCAATTTCAAAAAAACGTACACTTAGCACTTCACGGTACTAACCTATCTCTTGATGATATGATTGATAAGGTTATATCTCCATTAAAAGGACTGCAAGTCTATCACGTCCGTTATCTAGACGCCAAAAACATTAAAAGAACAAAAGCTCGTTGAAAACCCCTGCATAAAAATGATACATATTTGTTTGACTCCAATCATCGAGGTACATTATTTGCATAGTCACGAAAATTTTGTTGGGAAGACACTTCAAACCCTTGACGCTTTTTATAGCTTTAAAATTCTTTTCTTCTTTACTTATTTTAAATAAATAAATAAAATAAATAAATAAAGAATGAACGTGCGTTTTCGAAATTGAATGAAATTACTTAACTAATCCCTACATTTTTCCAATATATAAATATCATAGCATGCGCTACAATTTTATACTAGAACACAATATTAGAACAGTCTAGGTCATATTTGTTTCATTTATTAAGTAATAGTTATATTTACATAAAAGTCAAGAAAATGAGTAATGACACATTACTGGCGAAGAAAGTTTGTAGTACGAGTTTAATATAACATTTCAATTTTTAACATTTGATTAAAGTGAATCTGTTCTGTTAGTGATCACGGGAATCATTATAGACATTTAGTAATGTAGTGTAGTATAACGTAGGCATGGAAATGAAGGTTTCATAACGATTTTGGGTAAAAGTAAAAATATGAAAATAATTAAAATAATATCGTGAGTATACGGCCTTGTGCATTCCTACACAGTTAGGTGCAAGTCGTAAAGTATAGCAATGAATTCATAAAAACCAGTGGTGCCCATACCGTCATATTTCCCTGAAACTTCGTTCTGTATAAAACGCGGAAGGCGACGAAATTAACTTTTTTATTAGCAGTATGAAACGGTCGTCGGCCCTTTCATGGCGGATTTTTAGTAATACCTATTAATACAGCTAAGACCTGTACAAAAATAAAGTAATACGGAGCATAGTATTAAATGGAATTTGTTCGAGATCTGTGTAATTCAATTATAGTCTCAATAAACGGGATTTCGTGAATTTCGTGGATTTTTATTCAATGTAGCAACCCCGCACTCCATTTACCCGCCATTCACTCACAATTCCAATCTAAAGTTCACCAACCCAAATCACAAATGGATGACTACTATGAAACACGACACGGAAATACGAGTATCTCCTACTAGTCCACACAAAATGCGTATTTCAGTAACGCAATTGCGGAAGTTGTTTTAAATGTTAGCTAATTTTGTGGGGCACAAAACGCGGGGTTATGCTCATTAGTTTTAACTGTGCCATAATCTGTTTTGTCACCAAACTTTCGTTTTTCGAATTATCACCTTTCACATGTAGGGTCGTGCTAACAGCGCAACTTTTTTCGGAACAACCTGGTGGAACGTGCGTTTATCAGAAATACATCCCAATTGTTAGATACACTAAAAGTTTGTTGGCAAAATTTCAAAAGTATATTAGGTAAAGTTCGAATATCAACGTTTATTCGGCTGTAATAAAGTAAGAGAAATTATAAATAGTATGAAAGCAGAAATTGTTGAAATTCTATTCTACCATACCATCTGCCAGAACTAAATACGTGAGATAACAACTTCTTACACCACTCACTTTGCGTGAGATATAATTTTATTAGCGCACGCGTTTTTCTTTAGACCGACAAGAAGCAACTTCATGATTTTGGACTTACTGTCCATCCGTCTGCCTGTGTACATGATAACATTGATAACTCATGAACGGTTTCGAATTTTCCAATTCTGTCTTTTTTTAAAAATGCGCTAAAAAAACTTTATTCAAATGCAAATATCATTTTTCTATTTCGGTGTCACAATGATGATTTTGTACAACTGTTTTCGGCCGAAAACAGTTGTACAAAGACAGTGATTATAGTCGTTTTTTTTGGTAACTCATCTGCATCTCTTAAGTTGGCAGTTAATAGTTAGTACAAGTAGGTACAATACTTCCATGTTTGAACTTCTAAATGCCAATCTTACTACGCTGCCAACCTAAAACTTAACGGCATAAAAAGTGTTCCCAACATAAAACACGTCAGTTCTAATGTTCCCTATAGTTTCTGATAATGATTTTTTAAATTAAATTAAAGCACCGAAATAGAAAAAATAGTATGAAAAACGCGTGTTACAATGCTAACGCTTTATTGTAATACTTCTATCTTGCGGACACTCGTGGCTACGCTTCGCGTCGCCACTCGTGCCACAAGATAGTCGTATTACAATAGGTCGCATTGTAACACTTGTCTTTCAATATACTATTATGCTACCAACACTTATATTTACATCGTTGAAAATAGAAAAAGCTTTTTTAATCATCAAAAACTCCATACGTTTTATATTCATATCACCGTAATTGCCACCTAGAATTTATTTTTAATATCAGTTTGTCTTATAGAAGTGAGAAACTCCAAAGACTCTCATAAGTATTAAAGTTTGTACCATACCAGGGTTTGTACCTACTTATATAGCAATTTATTTTTTTGCAAATCGGCGCATTTCTTTTTTTTACTTTTAATCGAGCCCAGTTTTTCAATTTTTCCACACAGAATTGCCAGTAACAACTTGAAAACTTCGGAACGATACTCCTCACCTGCGATTTTTTGTTTTCTTGTGTAGAAGATGGGTTGCCAGTACCATACCATAGTAAATTTTAATTTAAGCCTTGACTACAGGGGTACTAAATTTTAGTAGGGAGGTTGTATCGGTAATATAATTACTCTTATACCTACTACAATAGTTAATACGTTTTGTCATTATACCAATTATTAGTCTATGGGCCAACTGGCTAAATTTTAGGAAATAGTATAATTTGGGGGTACCAATTTTCCTTTTTACCACGGTTAGACACATATATTGGAATGTAAAAAAACCATAATTGCCATCTCAAAGTGGTAGCTAATAGAAATGGCGGCCAATCCAAGATGGCGGATGTTGAGTTTTATAAAATCAACTATACCTATCTTTAGAACTATTGCTCCGACTTAATCATTTTCTTAAATCATAGCTTTTGTGAGTGCTACAATATTGTCATAACTACATTTCCGATAACATCAACAATTAGTAACTAATGCATGAAGTAAACGAGCGGAATTTTTTTTAACTCTTAACATTTAATGAAAAATAAATCAAATCAACCCCTTCGTTACCTACTTTCAAAAGTTTCATGTACACTAAAACCTACTACTTCTTCCTTTTCTTCAGTGACGTTTCCACAAGTTGGCAGTTTGCATGCGCTTGTAGGTATACTTTAAGTTTTAGTATGACATAATAGTAGTTGGCAAGAGCCAGCTTGGTAATTCTACGTAAGGTGATATGGAACCCAAACTTATGGTTCTTTCCTCTTTTTGCTGCTTCCGGAATAGCATCTCTTTGATTTTGACGTACAATTTTCAATGTATTTTTTGTTTTCACATAGATAATCTATTCTATGTCTGTTGTCAAATTATCTGGCACAATATACACCTTTCCATCAATATTAACAAACTCTTTACTTACGTGATAGCTAAAAGCCGTATTTGATAGTATTTATTGCAAGACAGTCAGTCTTGTCAGTTGTAAAGTTCTTGTTTAAAGTTAAGCGGAAGCGTGTTTCACGTTCTACGAAGAAGTAAGTCGAAGTGCTGTGTTTATTGAGCAGGCGTCACTTATGTAAAGCCTTTCCCAGTACTCGTTAAAGAGAGTTTTCCCACCATTAGAGCCAATTTTACATCTGTAATTACAACGAACCTAGTGTCGTCCAAATCGAGATACAACTTTAATTATAGTTTATAGAAACATAATCCGCACATACCAATTTCATCATCATTTGGTATTTGATCATGCCTCTTCAGCTACAATATATCTGTAAACGTAACTACAATGATTTTTGTATTTAGCAATTTCACCAAGTTTCTTCCCAGTGCTCAGGTAGAGGTAGAGAGAATTCGTAGGATTTTTTTCGTTCCAAACGCTTCTGGATTAGTTGTTATGAGATTGAACTTTCACTATCATAGAGGCCTTCACACTTCACAGTGTACAACAGTTTATCCGATGTATCTCCTAGTTTAGTAAGATGGTGAAAATTCTTGTAATGCAACGTTGTATAACAGTGCCTAAGATTGCCTGTATTTTGAAGAGTGCAATTCGCTAAAAGGTGAAATCTCTCCACATATGGCACATATATTTTTGCATATTTCACCATCTTGATGTTTGAAAGCACTTATTTTATTTTTATTTTTATTCAATTTGTTGATCAACTTCAGCTGGGAATACTTATATGCAGAATAAATATCGTTTATTTTTTTGTTGTACTTCTTAAGAGATTTTGTGTATTTTGGGTTTGCAACATTTGCGATTAAACTGAATTTATTTTTGCATATTGTAAGATGTATTTAAATTTTTGTTAGATGTAATCGATTTTAATTTGAATTTTTAATACATTTTTGCGGATTTTTATAACGGACGCGGTCATGAAACATACTGCAATATAGCCGGATGGAAGATTTATTTATTTATAATTGATGTTTAATTTCATCATTTCCAAACTATTTTATCTCTCTCTTTCTGTACGGTGTTGATGAGTGATATTGTGGAAGGTTTGGAAGTTGCTCCCAATAGTTTGTCGTTTTCTAATGCACCTATTACTTTTGTTGATGTAAAGAGAAGTTTCTCTGCTTAGTGCTTATAAATTAATTCTTAGCGACAGGAGGCAATCATTTCGTGCAGAAAACTTAGAGAAACATCTTATTGCTAGTATTTATCGTAATCCTTTTTTATTAGAAATTTTGCAACATATATAATTTTGTATATGTGTGCATATACTTATATCAAAACTGTTTGAATATTTTTCACTAATATTCTGCATATGTACACGCATAATTTTACCATTTATTGTGTATTAATACAGGCAGTAAAGAAAATTCGGAACAAAATTTTTAAAAAAACCATTTCCTTAAATTACTTATTAACAAGTGATTTTATCGAAAAAGTACTTATAACAATATTTATAGCACATATAAAGAGCATTCATTAACAAAAAAGAATAATGAAATTGGATCAAAAATTCCAGAGATATAGTTGATTTTATAAAACTCAACATCCGCCATCTTTGATTGACCGCCATTTCTATTAGCTACCGTTTTGAGATGGCAATCATGGTTTTTTGGCATCCTAATAAACCTGTATAACCACTGTAAAAAGGAAAATTGGTACCCCCAAATTATACCGTCATATCGACTGGCCCATGGACTATTATTGGGTCCAGGCTACATGTCAGCATCAATGTGATTTTTAAGGTTCCTTCTAACGGTTTTTGTAAGGCGAATAATTGGAAAATTTAACGTACCCTTAGATACATTTTTAGCGTATTTTTGAAAAAAATACGCTATTATATTCGTCATTGCTGGCAGGCCGGCTGTCCGCGTTAGATCTCCACAACTACAATAGCTAGAGAATTCAAATTTTCACTAAAAGCTTTCTGCTATAGTGTAGATGTGCAGGCACTAGTCTATTTTGAGTTAGATTACTTGTGAGATCGATAATTGAAGAAAATAATTTCGATATGGGTTTCGGAGGTACTATAATTTTACCGTTAGATAGCGCTACCAGTATAAAAACTTATTATTTACTTTGCGATTTGTTTTACAAAATGAAGACGTACCGTCAATTGAAATTAAATAAAATTAATTATTTAACGCAGCCAAAATTACTCGTGAGATCGATAATTTTAAACTTCGCTAATAAAATACTGACCTGTATTACCAAAAATGCGCTTTAATCATGCATATGCTGATTTACAACTTGTTTAATATAAAATAAAAAGCGAAACAGTTCTCATAATTATTACTAACCCAGTATTTCTTTGGTAAAATAATAGGGGCGACATTTTGTTTCAATGCAACCTGAAGAATGTTTCAACCCAAAGGACAACTTAAATTCCAAACAAAAGATAAGATTGTGGAAATGTAGGAAAATTAAACCTCTCTTGTCACGCGACTGACAAGAATGAAAGCACAGAACTGTTTACTTTACCGGTCTTTGAGGTGAGATACACAAACTGCCTTTGCGGAATAAGCACCTCCATGAATTATGCAGGAATTAAAAGAACAATGTGTAATGCGTATTTATTTTTCCTTTATACTGTGATAAGGTACAACAAAAACACCCACGCGTTTTTGCAAATCATGGGTTGATGTTTTAACCTTTCCCTGTATAAATATTCAAAGCTTTAACTTCATATCCTCAACCACTAAGCGAGAGAATTTAATTATGAGTACTCACATTAGAAGGTGACGGTGGTTAAATATTTTCGCTTCGAGTATCTAAGATCCTAGTTCAGGTTAAAAGCAAAATAACGTTTGAGCTGGTGTAAAGTAACGTCGTAATGTACAAAAACCAACATCATAAATTTAATTTAAAAACGAGTAGAAAATCTAGAGACTTGGACCATAGTATTTTATTGTAGATAGATATACGCAGAACTTCTTTTAGTTTAGAATTAGAGCAACTATTTATTCATAGCAATGATACGCACCTTATCATTGAGTAGATATTTAAAATTGTAATTATTACATTTGAATTTTCATTAAAAATCTGGACCTACGCATCCGCAACATTTTCCTAGAAAACGCCAGCATAACTTTTTAATTTTAATTCTCCACGTCCTTTGAAGCCCTCTATAAACAGAAAATATCATACTTGCGATTTTGAGGACAGCAATTTAGCAACAGCTGTAACTGCTAGTAAAGGGATGATATTGGGATTGGGATGATTCTCATTTCTCATTGCTCCTCTCCATGAGACTGATACTTTGTTTACTTTCCTTTAGCTATGCATGGGCAACTCGATTTTCACGATCGCGATATTACTTAAAAATAGTAAAATAATAAGTTGAGAAAATTCAGCTACTTGCAAGCACTTAATGTAATTAAAGGTGCGTTTAGAGATGAAAAAATACGACTATATCCGCAATTTCCACTTTGGCCAAGATTTAATAAACCGCTTTTCACAGGTCGTTACACAATTGAACTCGTTTCACGAAAGCAATTTTTCTTAGTACTACGTGGGTTTACTGTCAGTGCCGCATGGGAAATAAATATTGGGAAACATCCAACCGTGTATTTTAGGTGTATCGATTGTAATCACCACGCGGGAATGCAACGCATTCTTAATGTCAAGAAATAAATTTAGTACATTCGGAAATACTTCCTTTTTATTTATGTGTCACGAAAACTACAAAACCCTATTAAGTATTAAGAATAAAAAATTCAGTTTATTCAGTGGTATAATGTAAACTTATCCTCTGTACATCTATCGAGTCTTGAACCTATGGTCTAAAGACGAAGAAACAAAAAGTTGGTCAGGCACATATTTGGAAGTAGATACGGGGTAGAATTATGACGATTTAGGGAAAGGACTTTTCAAACCAAGTATTAGTCAGCGCCTAGGGCAGCGCACATCTGAAGTGGAGTTGTAATAGAGTTGAGGACTAAAATAAATTGTTTAAACCAATATAGACAACGAGCGACAAACACCCGACGGACAGAAATCAAAATGACCAAAATTTAGTCAGTTAGTCCCTTGACTATTACTAAAAATAGATTTGAAATACGGTTTGTGAGCTATCATGTACACAGATGGACGGACGGACGGAAAGTCCAAAATCATGCTCGTTAATAATCACGAACGAATTTGAATTAGCTTTGTATCAACAGACACCCTGGACATGTTTTAAGTATATTTGACATGGTCGCGTAGGATCTCAAAAGAAAAAAAAGTCACTATATGGAATCGTCAATTGAACTGTGTGCATTCTAAATTTATTATTATTTTTTTTAATTTTTGTAAAACATTTTTTGATTTTTTTACTGAATCTCATTTTATTGATATTAGACAGTGCTACAAGTAAAATATTTGTGTAATCTTTTAGTTTCGTCGCAAATAAATAGAGCACTGTAGTATATAGATCTGCTACATCAATGTTTGAATTTAAATTGGTTTTTAGTAAAAGAAAAAGGGATCAGCACGTAGTCAGAGAAAGTATTAATATCAAAACAGGCTTCCGCAGAAAACAACAGAGTTATAATCGTAATCGCAAATGTAATAATTACAATTCGATTGTATCCAAAGCCAGTATGTAATCAAACGATAGAGGAGTCGTCGAAAAAACCAAATTTACCTTTGAAATCTGGTCGTAGCGGTCGTTTGAATTTAGAAGGGCGCGTTCAGCCTTTTATGTACCAGAAAACAACTCAAACAAATAAATAAGAGGAGTAGTGAATAGCGCAGCACATAAAATATTGCGAAATTGCAATTCACGAGGCAATCGGATACGGTACTAATACGGGTATAACACAGCTATTAAGAAGGATGCAATCTCAATGAACGATCAGAGAATCTTCGTAGTAATCAGAAAGTAACGTAGACAAAATCGGGTCTCGATATCAGTACAATCCACTCTTCGGTCACGACAAAAACAAAGTACGTAGCATCAGGTATAAGTATAACAGAGCGATTTACAAGGTCGTTAATTTCCAAAGGGCTTTTGTTATACTAGCAGTTACAATTCAGGAACAAATATCGAAATCTCCAGGTACAAATCTCGAAATAGATTCACATGGTTATGCATAGAACTATAAACAACGTCACTGGAAGGGCCTCGTCTCGCTTCACTAATAATATGATTGTTTCCCTTCTGGGTACTGTGGAAGTAGACTCACCAAGTTTCCAACTGTTGGGAAGTAATGAGTATTCTATTGAAACATTGATTATGTGAACTACAGCAGGTAATATTGTTGTTTTACACTATTCGGTGTACATACGCCCCAATCGTTTCCATTAACCGAACAAGAGCAACAAATCTTTGCGGGCGCACAAATGGAATTTTATGTAAATGATGCGTAAAAACGAGCTTTACTAATTTATATACATCAACACTGTCACAAATGACGTAAATAACTTTGTTAATAAGCTTTTATTTTAGTAAAGGAAGGTAATCGTTTCTGGCTGCGACCTAAATCAAATAACTTCTAATATTAGCAGACGAAACTATTAATAAGCTTTTATTGAAAAAGTGGTAAACCCAGGAAACACGGAACGATCAATAATGACTTATTTAAGTTTTAGAAGTGATTCAACATATTTAGAAGAAATTCAGCAATCTTTTGTAATGCAAAATAGTCGTTTTCGAGCTTTATTGAACCATACGTGCTGCCAATTCATACCTACTACTACTTTAGATCGTTTAATGTTTATTCATTTAGATAAAAAATTGTGAGTGCATAAGGAGCATGATTTTCGTTTGAAAACATAAGAAAATAATTCTTGTGATCCTTTTTGCGTAGCAGTTTTTATACGAAGTTTGTTCTGATGGTGTTTCTGATGCTGTTACTTAGAAGCATGCTCATTGCTCAATCCTCCTTGATGTAACTACGTAGACGCTTTGAGTCGAGTATCCTGTGCAGTATGCATATCAATAAACGTGATTAAATAGTTTCAAACTCCAAATGAGCATGTTCACATTGTACATCGGGTAACCTTCGCATTTTATTAACTTTGGAAACACAAGATGCGTACTAATCAATTCTGAAGTTAACTCTGAAATACTGAAATGATAATATAATAATAAAATTCCTTTCTTAATGAAAGGTCTGAGGCGTAGGTATACTGAAACCACATGACACGACATATGTAATTAAAACGTAGGTAAAGATGAAAGGTGATGTGATAAATATGTGAATAAAATGCTTGATGTCACGTAATTAATAGTATATTACAGTACAAGTGGAAAAACTAAAAGTTTCACTCACGCGTGTGTCGAGATTACACACGAGGCGTAGCCGAGTGTGGAACGACACACAAGTGAGTGATTTAGTTTTCCACGAGTGCTGTATAGCGTTTTGTTCAATCCTGTTACTAATAAAAATTTAAAAAGAAACAGTGTAATAGTTATTTTTTAAGCATCTGAAAAAACATAGGTAGTTTTCGTTGTTATGGTTCCCATGAGATCTGCGTAAAACAATTGACACATCTGTCAACAAATTATAATTGTAGCAAAAGTGTGCGCGTTTAGATTTCCAAGAAAATGGAAGATGAAAATAGTGTATTTGTGCCAGATAACATTTTGGAAGAAGCGAATGCAGCGACATTTAATTTATTACCGAAAAAATCCAAAGACAGATACATCAAGGAGTTGGAAAAATTTCGGTCGTGGATGGAGAACAGAAACGTAAATGTTGTAATTGAAGAAGTAGTGGTTGCTTATTTCAATGGATTGATACAAAAATACACTGCCCCTTCTTTATGGTCTGTATTTTCGATGCTTAAATGCACCCTATTTGTTTTTGAGGAAGTGGACATAAGCAAGTAAGTTTTAGTTCATTATTAATTTACTGATTGTAATATATGAAATGTTTTAGGTTTAAAACCTTGTTCGCGATTCTAAAAAGTATAATTCTAAGGGTTGACAACCTAAAAAAGCGAAGACATTTAATCAAAGAGAAGTGGAAGTGGAAAAGTTCAAGTCCCTGGTATCAATCAACCAATTTTTAACAATTGTAATGTTAATTTTCATATTTATAAGTAATTTTGTTGCTTTGTATCTATTAGTGATGAATTATGAATAAATAAAAGTTCAGCGTATGTGTATTATGAGTGGGTGAAAATTTTTCACTCACTCTTTTCGCTCACCCGTTGCTATGGAAATAGTTTGAATGGGTAAAACAAACACTTTCACATTTGGTATCTAAGTAAGAAACACTTGTTTTCAATGACAGGATTCAACAAAATATTGTGTTTAATTGAATCATGTGTGTATCACAGATAATACGCCGCCTGTTTTTTTCATTTATTTCAAGTTTATTTTTTATTCTTCTATTATTATACGCACTATATGCATATATGTATCTAACATTTTCCTTGTTTATGGAACCATTCTGTTTGGACAATAAAAAATTATTACTATTATTATTATTAGTGGACCCGTATGGTATGATTCGAATGGCAAGGGTAACATCAAATATGCTCGCTCGATTGTAATTTGCTTATTGGAGGCATACTTGGCATTTTAGAGGTCTCAAAGGGGTAAGCTGTGGATAGTTATAACAGTTTACAGGGGTAATAATAATTCTACTTCTATCACCATTAATTTCGACATTTTATTTATTATAGTCATTTTATAGTTAGTAGATGTCACTTATTCCCGTAGCACATACTGTTCCTGTTCTTTGAGACTTGTTTCCTGACAACTTGTCTGGAGCCATAATTGAGCGTGGTCTGGTCTGCTTGATTCTCCGCACACCAAATTCTTGCTTCAAATCTAGGTTTTCAAAAAACAAAAATCCGATACAACCGAATACCGAACGATCCTCGAGATCTTCCCACATACATTTTTACATCACACCTTCTGTCCCACCAGATCAGTATAGGTAGCTTGTAAAACAAATTTTTGAATCGACATTAGTTTTACTTTTATTCGAGGTCCGTATATACAAAATTTCATTAAAAAATATCTGAACAGATAAAAATTTGAAATTGCGCATGCGCAAACCAATTTTATTGATTGTACAAAATTTCGCCATTTTTAATGTCACTTCCGGTTTAGATTTCGCTTTGGTAACAGGCAAGTCGAAATAGGGGGAAAAGACCGGTTGCCAAAAAGACCCTCAACTTTTTCGAATAATTAACTAGACGATAAGACAAAACCCAAAACGACTTATGTTGACAGTTTTGACATTTGTAGATAATTTTCACTTTCCAACGTACATCATCTATTCTAATTTTTTTAACTACGCACGTCTCTAGGTAATGGGTACTATATCATGCTTCTAAATTATACGTTATGACCTCATTTTTAGGGAGGTCGTAGAGAATTTTCTTTTCGTACTTCCGAGACTCCATTATGACAAGTACTGAAGTGTCACTTTTTGTCCCGCCGGGATTAAATTTTACGAAAATCCCGGAAGGATGAAATTACTAACAAAGCAATTTCAGTAGGTTCTTCCACATTTTGTATGCGGCACTACTTCTTAAACGCATCGTACTGCTGTTCATATAGTTTCTGGATTTCGGTAGTATCAATAATTCTTTACCTACTTTGGTTACTTATACCAATATCAAATACACGTTTGTCACCCACCACCAAAATTATGACACTCGCAATGACAGTTCCTATGGTAACTTGTTGAGCAGCGATTTTTTGAAAGAACGCGTTCTCTAACTCCATACATATTAAGTGTTTCAGTTTCGGAAGTACGAAAAATATCGTATATACCTTGCGACTGAAGTAGTGGTCTTAATCCCTCAGGTAAATTATGGCCCTCCCTTCGGTCGGGCCATAAACTTTACCTTCGGGATTAAAAGTACTACTTCAGTCCCGCGGTATATAATATAGGTACTATTAGATCTTCCAAACAACAAGCTTCATCGATAATTTGTCCAATTTGAGCCTTGTGCATCATACATTTGTCGTGTAGCAGTATGGAAATGTTGTCATAATCATTTCTCTTGAACGGCACGCTTAAGGTTTTTCATAGTCTCTTTATAAACATCGGCCGTTTCTGTAAACTTTTTCGCCACACACTGTGTTTCCGATTTTTATGGCGGTTCCTTTATGCATTCAATGCATCGATTTCTGTTTAATTCCCAGTGATACAACTAAGGTTTCATCGCCTACGATAATTGTATCTATTTTGTTTTAAAGCATCCATGCAAATTCAGCACCAATTTTCAATCTTAAAAAGGCTACGAACAATTTAAAAAAATCTAGCAATTTGAAGGATATCTGACAATTAAAAATTGGGATTCCTTATTACTTCAATGACTCCTCGTAACATTGGCATTTAACTGTTATTTAATTACATTCTTGTCACGTTCCATGCTTATGCTTTGTAAGCTATAACTTTTAAAATGTTTAATGTTTTGTCTCAATTGTGTTACAACCAAATAAGCTCTTAAACAAACAGCGGTCGACCGAACATGCTGTTTACTTTATGCCCTGAAATAGCAACAAATTCTAATTCAAACAGTTAAATACAACTTAATTGCAGAAATTTTTAATGCGTATTTGATAATGTGGAAAGCCTATATTTTACATTTTAGAGTAAGATGCATGTTCGTTTCATCTCCCCTTGCTTTTGTACAATGAGAGTTAAGGCGCTCTGTGAGCTTGGCGCTTTGTAATCCCATTTTATTCTCATTTCCGGAACAAACGAATAAGTTTAATTCAGCTAACTTCTCGCTCCATAACTTTGATCGTTTACCGCCAAACATTGATTAAAAGAATTAAATATTTTCAACAAATTCGATTAGGAACTGCGAACTTTATTATTTCCCATTTCCGATGAGGGAATTGCACATTTCCTTTATTTACTTCTAACGTTAATATAACAATAGGTACCGTTTTTGTACGCCAGACGCCAGTACCTTGTATGGAAGGTAGTAATGACTATTTCAGTTTTTCAGATGGGTTTAAATTGAACACTTTTCGATTCTACAAATAAATGGCCTTCAATTAACAATAAAAACCATAATGCTACCTTTCTTGTTGCTGCGAAAATTAATCGTTCGTGTAGTGTTTTAGCGCACCCTAAAAACAGCATATTTCTAATTGAAAGGCGGAATAAATGGCAATCCTGACCTTTCTATCGGGTTTCATAGTATTTCGCTAAGAATTTCATAATTAATTACATGTGGTACGGTTCACGAAAAAAAAATGTAGGACCAATATGGGGTGTCAATTATTAAAAGTATTTTTGAGCAAAAAAATGAACTGAAGGTGAAAGTAGGCAAAAAAGTCTTTGTGTGAAGTATGTACAGAATTATTAGCAAGCATTAGTGGGGTCCGTTACACTAGCCCCTCCCGTTTCGCCAAACCTCCCAAAGTTTTAGCACTAGTGAGTAGTGACTCATCACATGAGGAGGAATTAATTTCGGGTATAACGCATCGTCAATTCAGTTTCATGCCGCCAAATTTGGTTATGATAGTTTAAAGCTCGTATGTCAAGCAAAATTTGATGTTCGACATTTTGTACGTTCGATCCTCTGAAGTTCAATCTGCAGCAGAGATTGAAGGTAATTTGTTTTACTTGCGCACTGAAAGCTGCCGCTGTCGGTAACGGGCTGTTTTGAACACAGTTTACTACTTTCCTTCTAGTGCTTTGTCTTTTATAGGACCCTCTGTGTCGATAATTTATTCCTTTCTCTATCAGTTTTTCTTTTCAGTTTCATTAAAAACATTACCCATTATATTATACACTTTGCACAAATCCTATAACTTTCAAGTCGATGTATAAGGCTCTGGTTTATTCCTGATATTCCTTCAAAGTAAACAAAAATTTAAGTAAATAGCATTCACAATGAAAGGCAAGCCAATAGCATACCTCAGGCCACGTAAACATCAAAGACTACAATTTTGTATAGAAGCACACATGGCCCCTGTAAATGTCACTTTATTGCCAATCTACGTCGAGCCACATAGGCAGTAAAATTTAGGTGGTTATTCCGACTATTTATTACCCTGGCTTAGTGTAAAATTGAAGGAATGCAGCAAAATATTCTCCTTCCGCGGGAATATCTCATATTTTTAAAATTAAGCTGGAGATCGTAAGATTCCAGTTCAGCGACAAAATTAAATTCTATGTATGTATATTTATTTAGCCTTGGAAAATAATTGAAATAAACTTGGCCTGCGCTACGCATATTCACATCACTCATTTTTCATTAAAACATTACATAATATACATGTTACCCTAGGCACATACTTACGATAGCGTTTTTGATGTTCAACTAATGCTAATTTATTAAGGAATTTACGAGATCATTGCCTAATTGTGGCACTTTTCTAAAAACGATACATTTGGCAATGTTTAGGGGATTTTCTACAAATATCTTTTGTCAGTCCTCGGTGCAATAAAAAATAATGGAATTTTGTAAACATACGCAAATTTGTTTTATTTTAGGGTATGAGGATGATAGGTATGGGACCTATCTCAATATTTTTACAATACTTTATATCTAGTTATTGTAACAATTTTTATATTTTGTTGTACGAAAGTTGCCTAATTTAAATAGTCGTTTCCGGTTTACGCGTTCCTCATAGATTACCGTTTGTAATATCTAAAAATGTCAAATCTTGTCAACCCATGACAATTGGAAATTATTCGAAAGGTTCTGAGGGGTGAGAATATGTTCATATCTATAATTATCATAGACAATATGTGTAGATTCATAAGATGCAGCTGGGAAAGTGCGCCGTTCAAATACAAAGTATATTCAGTCTCTTATGTTAATTACCCTAAGCGTTAACAAATTAATCTCAGTGAGCAACGTACGATCGATCTTTGGATCAGAGATCTGGAGAGGACCATTTAGACGGAGAGATAATCAGATAACGGTAGATTTTGTCTGATGATTAGTAAACATCTGTTATCGCGAATTTCTCTTTACATAGAACTAACGTATAAACGCATGGCCTTACTCTAATTAGGCTATGTATAAACGTATTGCACCGGTAGCTTGGTGGGTTGGGTCGTTGGAAAGAAGACGGCAGGAACAGTGGGCTTTATTTGACTTTTGTTACTAAAATGTAATTAACAATTATATTAATAATAATTAATAATGAAAATGGTTAATAAATTTAACAATTAAAACTTTCCAAATTTAAATTGACGTTCTTTTCGATCGTTGTACAGGAAAAATAATTCTGGAGTAAAAAGTATGTGGTAGGTAACGATTTTACTTTCATGTTAAGGGAAAAATGGATCTGTCCGGGTGGAATAATCTTCTCTGTCCCTGTCGCTATTTGTTGAAGAAATTCCGATTCTGTGATTTTATTGTAGGTATACCGTATTGGTAAAGCCAACAATCGTATCAAATCTAAAGCAGGTAATAGGGTAGTTTTGCTTTATTTTAAGCGCGCTTTGAGGTCCAGTCGGAATAATGTATAACATAACATTTTATTTGGAGTTCGTTTAACTCGTTATTACTGCAATATAGGTAGGTATAAAATCCCTACGTGCAAATAAAGCTCATTTTACTCTCATTTGAGAAGTTAATTAACTTTCGGTTCACAATTATTGGACGCCGCAGATAGAATGCAGGCGTTTGACATTTTTAATTCCTTCACTTGAGGTTCTATATTTAGTTTTTCTAATACAAGTATAGCAGTTGATTTATTTACAACCCTATTCAGTTCAATCATAGATATACGTCGTGGTTCACTAATCGATTGACGATGCCTTCTGGGTCAATTTTTTTTCACTGTTCGCTTTCATCTTTTAGTTGTGTCATTTGTTCTTATCGTTCACCATTTTCATATACGTTTCGTGTAGGATTTACATTTTTTTGCGAACTGTACGTGAGTATTTTCCGGTATTTCTCCAATCTATTGTAAACAAAACTTATAGCCAGAAGATGACGGTAACGTCGAAACTAGTCGCAACTATTTATTCCACAATTTAATCAATAAATTTAGATGTATGGGGAAGGTTTTGAGTTATTAATTCCACCCTAATTTCTTCTGTTTTATTTTTCTTCTCTTTGACTACTGGAAACAAATTTATTCTAAAAATACCGTAGGCATTCCTTACATGCTATTTTCCGTTTTGCGTTTGGATCTTTTTCCGTTAACGAGTTAGTTAAAAAGAATAAGACCTAATTAAGACAAAAGATAATACAATTACATGTAAATTTGAATTTACAAAATAAACGGTGAACATGGCGACAGTCGGCGGGACAGTACGGCGCGCGGTGGTAACTCGAGCGCAACCAGAAGATTCAATTTTTTTTCACTGAAACCCTGCTGACCAAGGTCGGCGATTTTGGAACAGTTTCGGAAAATTCAGGTAACCGGACGGAGGACACGGCAATTCCAGGGAACTACGATCTTTTACTGACGAACAAGCTAGAACAGAATTGCGGCACACGAAAAGGAATATAAACCCCTTTTATAATAAACGAAATGAAAATATCAAACGTTTACCTAAATAAATGGTTGTACCAGAACCACTTGAAAGTATAATATCCAAAAAGATCGAAAAGATCCCCTCTAACCCAAACTCCTACCTTTTGTAGGGATCTTCAAATACGGGAAGGGAACGCTGAGTTTTCCAGCTTTCCCGACGAATTTGAAAGAAAGCGTTCAACACTTCTTTTACTTCCGGTGTCATAAAAATCTAAGAGTAGTCTTAAAATTGATTAAGCGCGCTTCATTTGACAGCAAACCCACCTCAAACGAATGATGTATAATTGTAATTTAATTTAATAATAATAATAATTTTTAATAATGATTTGTGTACTACAACCGAGGGGTTAACCACCGGCATAAACATTTTACAAGTATGGCCAAAATTGTGACGATGTCCACGGCTACTTTTTATTGAAAACTGATACTGCTCTAAAACGTCGACGAAAGGAATCGGAAACAAACGCAAAATTAACTTTGAATCCATCGGTCTAATGAGAACGTCTTAGAATAAATCGCTACTCACAGGACAATAAGTGTAGATGTTATCTGAATACAGGTGCTGAATGGTGAATTATCAAAACCAGTTCCAACTAAATCCTAAAAATCTCGAAATAAGAAGCGGAATTAGAAACTTAAATAAAAACTTCTTTGTAAAGTGAAATGAAGTTTTAGTTCTACATACATTTTTAAAAGTCTTGGCAGGCTAATATTGAAGGCAACAGCGTAAGTTGACTTCTCGTGCGCCTTCATATAGTTTCTCCACCTTCAAATCGAAATATTAATGGTAATTTACTTTTACGATGCGCAGGAAATGTCAAGAAAAGTTTTTTCCATTTATTTTGGGGATGAGCTCTCGGCGTAAAATTATTATCCCTTCGCATTCGAAGTTATATTTAGTATAAATCGAAATAGCATAACATTTTTATTCTTTGGCGCAAAATTATTGCTCAAAATTAAAAGGGTTGTTTAGGATTATAAAACGCGACATGCCCAAGAGATTAATGCAGTAATCCCATTTGTAAAAATTTAAAGCTTTTCTTTTTAGGAGATAATCGATTAATCTGTCAGCTGTGAATTTTTCCATAGTTTTGTTTCGGAATAAACATCTAATAATACACTAAAAGGATGCGCAAAAATAAATGTTTAAAATTATGTACGTCTTCGTTATTTTAGTATCATTATTTAACACAATTAGAGCACAGTAAACTTAATTTTAACATATTCATATATAAATAAGATCTAAAGATGCGTTCTATTTGGCATCATTCATAAGTATTAAACCTTTTTTCACAGTTTGTTTATTTTTAAACACGCTTTTTATAGATGTAATTTTTATTATTTTATTTTTATTAGTTACAATATGCTAATCCAACCGTTTACACTTCCCAGCAGATCACAAATTAGTATACACGGCTTATCGAATTTTGAAAGTTTGCAATTTTGATTGTTTGCCTATTCCGGATAGGAAATGCGTATAATGCAGTATAATGGGTTGTAAAGTTGTGCAAAAACAAACTGTTAGTTCTAAATTAAAGATCTCATGTAATGTTTGTTTTCTCTTATCAGTCGAAAACCTAATGTTTGGTTATTGTAGAGTTTTCCGGGAATATTTCCACTGATTTATCTACAAATCTATTTGTGTTGTGTGAGCAAAGTTGAAAGCAGTACTTTTTCTGTTGTCTCTTCCTACCTATATTGGAAATTGGAGGTAAGTTCTACATCCGAATGTCAATAACAGAGAAACTGTTAACTTTTTTAAAAGGTTTTATGAGGAAATTGAATTGCCGACTATTGCCAACGCTCGTTCTAAGATTAAAACTTATGTATGTGCAGTAACTATTGAGCAGTTAATTTCGAGCGATTCATTGAGCTCTACTTTCTATATATAAATGTAGAAACAATAAAAATAATGTTTTCATAAACTTGAACCTTGCTTGAAAATTGGAAAGGCTATTGGCTTGAAAAAGAAATGAAATGTGGATAGTGCACTGATCCTATGGTAATATAAAAGCCATCCCGCACGTTTCATAATTGATTGTTTTGAGACAAATTTTATTCTTTTTTGCGAAGACCTTTTTCTACAAACACGCTTGGAAATTTATGACTTCCAGTAATATATTGTCCCTTAGATATAGTATTACAAACCGACGTCAACTAGCTAGGGAATAAAAGGACCGTTAACACGTTGCAGCTGACATGATATAAGATACATATTTATGAACGTCAAAAACGCGTGCGGAACAACTGAATCCTACTTTTTATTAAATATATGGGATTCAATTTCAATTGATTTACCGAACGTAAACGAATATTGAGGGAACTAATAGAAGAAATGGATACAGTTATGCATAATTTAATTAATGGCCCTGATTACCTAATGCAAATAACTTTACTGCAATGGCACAAACTGTATTCTGTAACGAAAGCTGCTGAGAAGAGCGAAATTAGGATGAGTTGAACGTGCATGAGGTGCAAAGCGTAAACAAACAAAGTGACAGCTCAATCCATGGAACATGCTTGTTCTCATATCAGCGCTCAGTGTCTGTAATCAAACATGAAGGTTATTATTGTACTCGTCTTTCAGTATTTGTATTATGGGGATCGTGACAGGATTCAGTTTAAAATAGATTTGTTTCCGATTTAAATGGTTATGGAATTAAATTGCAAAATCGCAATTTAAATCTGTTTATTGAGTCAGGACGAGGAAGAGGGAATGAAATACTGAGTATTTAGTCGAGTTGGTCACATCTTACGTTTTAGTCCTTAGGGACTGGTTGGATTGTTGTGAAATACTTATTGTTCAAAATTAGAAACATTTCAATGTGTTGAATTAAATGTTTATAACGTAACATGAATTTAACTACGTGGTTTTATTTATTTACAATTAATTAACAATAAATTTATAACAGTCTTAAATCGGATTAATTTCTAACAGTATTCACCGCTTAGAATTTTATAAGATAACAAGAACGCATCGCCGATTACTGATCTTTCATGGCGGCTCGATTTCTATTGGGATTTCTGGAATATTTGCTACTGTGCCCCCACTTAAAAAGCAACACGGGCCACGGCTCTAGCGGAGACACAGTCCCGGGCAACTCCTGTTCTATATATAGCGCGACCTTGATGGCGGCACTTCCACGACGACCCCTTCGTGCATCTTGTATTTTTGAAGAAAAAGCAATCCAATCAAATAAAAATAAAGAGCTAGACTCTGGTTTCCCGCACTGCAAAACAGTTCGCTAAAAGGAAGAAATGCAGATATTGATCCCAATAACGCTGGTGGTCGGGCACAACAAATACTTCCCCATCGTCCTATTCATGCGTTCTACCATTCCGCCTGACCTTGGATGTAAAGCAGCGGTGTTGGTCTCAAATGCCCAATAGTTGGTACAGGCTTTGGAACAACGCCGACTCAAAATTTCGTCCCTGGTCAGAGTGTAGTTCCAGAACGTCTGCCACAATTGTCGCTTCTTGATTTGGTAGAGCAATTATTATGCTTCTTCTCGATATACCGTCGTGTACCTATCGTAGTACTTCAAACTTTCTGCTCTCCGGTATCACTAGCTATACACTGGTACCAGTATCATTTTCTAGAACTCTCTTAAGAACACCATCTTCTACCCGCAACAAGCCGTACTGAGCCCAATACGCCATTAAAACTGGACCGTATCAATATACCTCTTCCCAGATTGGCCTTCGTTCTTCCATTTTCCAGTTTATCATCAGAGGAAAATCACAGTCACTTTTTTAAGCTCTTCGGAGTTCTGGAGGTGTGCTGTTGTCATCCACACATGCAGTGCGTCGTACGTGTTTTTCAGATTTCTGTTCCACTTGTTAGCAGTATCGATAATCCTCAGGACATGATCTTTCAGATAAGGGAACTTTACGATGCTTCAATCCCACGCGGTGTTTTGTTACGAAGTTGTGCTGTTGTAGCCTTTTCAAACACCTGCCCACTTGGCCTTCTGGGCTTGCAAATTGCAATAACCACCGCAATGCGGCATGGTCGGTCTTTACAAAATTGATGATTAGCATCGACCTCCTTGTATATCCGAAAGGGGAAGGAGCACTTGTCGCATTTTCCATGAGCCACCTTTTTTAAGTTGACCGCATTTTCCGTATCAACCGCCGATTAGCATCAACCGTCTTGTACACCCGACGTTATGTCATATGTTTTAATTCAACTTTTACATATATCGCATTCCGAAACCCATTTAGCGTGCATATCTTGCCTTTATTGTTTGAATTGTTTAATATTGTTGCTTATATTTAATACAAGTAATGTATGTTTCTTTGTTAAATTTAAATTTTAGTTTAGTTTAGAACATGACATTTAATTTCAATCTCTTTTATATATATAAAGTGCGTTTGAGTTTAAAATAAAGCGATATTGTTATTATTATTATTTATTAATGATATTAGTCTCATTATTAACGAGCTCCTAGCGAGTTTATAATTTTGTTGTGTCTGTCCGTCCGTCCGTCCGTCCGTTAGCACGATAACTCATAAACGAATGGACCGATTACGATGAAATTTTGCAGGTGGATTCCTTATCAAATTTTTAGATCGGAGTTCATGAATTGGCAATGTAGCCCAAAAAATAAAGTAGGCCCTTTTGACATCTCCGTTAGTTATGAACCGAATTGCATGAAATTCAATATGCGCATAGCTTTAGCCATATAAAACACAATTCCAAAAGTTGAACCTAATCGATCAGCATTCGCAGTGCCCTTTGCGCATCTCGACCATTTACAAACCGAATTGCAAACTTTCTTATTTATGAAGGTATTTAAATGAAATTTGATACATAGCCACTTGGAATAAAAGCAAATTTAACGCCAGTTTCAAAATTTGGTTTTGCGCATGCGCAGTGCCAACTTCCTTATTTATGGAGGGAATTAAATAAAATTTGATACATAAGCACTTGGAATAAAACCAAATTTTACGCCAGTTTCAAAATTTCGTTTGGCGCATGCTCAGTGCCAACTTTCTGATTTATAGGGGGATTTAAATGAAATTTGGTACATAACCACTTGGAATAAAAGAAAATTTAACATCAGTTTCAAAATTCGGTTTTGCGCATGCGCAGCTTATTTATGGAGGCATTCAAATGACATTTCATACATATACACTTTAAATAAAAGCAAAACTAACATCAGGTTTAAAATTTGGTTTTGCACAATATGCTATAGCCATACCCAGGAGCTCGTTTGCTATATTTGTTTAATTTATTAGTCTTGTAGTTTCTGGGTGTATCTTTTTGTATTCGTGGGAATTAAATTATTGGACCGATATTTCTGAAGACAAATTAACAGAGGAATTATATCAGAATCTATTGGGAGAACCGAGAGGCTCTCTGATCGCACAGTGTTTGGAACCAAATGGAGCTACTGAAAAATTGGTACTTTCAGCCACATTATACTATAGTATATACTCCAACGAAATATTCGCATTAGGTTGTTAAAATCAATAACGGATCAGACCTAGATAAATAATTTATGGACAGATTAGTACAGTTTGAAAAACGTGGATTTATTAAACTGTAATCCTTTATTACCATACGTCCGCAAGCGACACGTTTAACATAACATTAGCATTGGCGTAGCTTAAAATCCATGGCAACTATTACTGTGACAATGATTGGCGTTATATAGTGACAGGTAAATACTCAGATTTCCGCAATAGTAGAACAATAATAGTACAATCGGATGAGGCAATTTCTGCTGAGGGCATACTGCGCGTGTAATTTTTTTTACAAAAATGGAGTATCTAGAGTAGATGAAAACCTGGAAAAATATATTCGTAGGATGGAAATTTCATATAATACATTAGTAAACGTCATTGGTATACGGTAACAACAAATCTTATAATTTATTTCATCACCTGTTTGTTATATCATTAAATACACGAAAATTTTTATCATAACAAAAACATTGCACACTGTGTTTCTGTTCCTATTATTTAGAACGCAACATTTTTCAACAGAAAGCAAGAAGAGTTGAATGGCTGAGAAAGTGCAGTAGTCGATTTGCATAATAAAATCAGTTGCGTGGTAGGCGTTTGTTCAGAAACAATCAATTTTAAACTACGCTTCACTTTTTATCACAGATGCAGATGACAGTCTCTTATTGATGAGGATATAAAGTTATAATTGCTGATGTTAAAGTACGTAGAATTTAAATTGTTAATTTTAATTTAATAGATTCTATCGTATAAGCTTGTAACTCAAACCTCGAGTACTTTCTAAGTTTATGCTGTGATCAATATGCCATTAAAAAGCTGCGGCAAACTTTTAAAACCACAGATAATTAAAAACGATTTATTACGGCGGACGGAACAGCCATTTAAAAAATCAATGTAGGTACCTATTTATTCATCTTTATAGGATCGATAAAAACTTCATGTATGAATATAATTCATCTGTAACTATTTGCAGTAATACAATTTTGAGTGAGTCACGTTTCTAGCATGGTTAATTGTTTTATGTTGTTATTAAAGAATAGATGTTCTAGGGACTTGCAAAGAAAGCCTTCGGGTAGGTAGTCAAGCATACCCGTTGATAGGAGAAAGATGTAGAAATGAGCAGTTAAGAAGCATTTGTTAATTATAGTCAGTGCGAAGACACTATCCGAATACTTTACTACAAGGTAAATTCTTTTCAATTAGGATTAATTAATTGAATTGATATGAATAAATACAACAGATGGGGGCGTTGGATAAGGACGGACTTAATAAATTAAAATTAGGAGTTACAGTAAATTATATTAACTTAGGTGAAATGATTAACTAATTCCTTTTTCTCTCGTTATAATTGACTCATATTTTAATTTTACCAGTCCGTGAATATGCGTTGAAGTATTTCAAAGTAAGCTGCACTGTTTTGAGGTTGGTCTTAAATTTTTATTACCGCTGATAGTAAGGTCAAATAGTTCCTTAAATGTTGGTTCTGTAAGAAGCGGACCTAGGCTGAACTACACCCATTATAATCCAGACATTATTATTCTGTCAGTAGGGCCATCGAGCCTCCAACTTGGCTCTGTAAACCACTGTTAAGGGGTTAAAATGTTAACCCCTAATACCCGTCCACGTAGTTAAGCATTGTCTTCAAAATGGAGTATTTATCCAATAGCGTAGAAGTCTTATAAATCTTTTCAGTAAAATGAATTTCCGGTTTAGTTTCCTAGGTATCATTTCAAAAACTCATCATACTCTCTTTCATAATTTTATAATTTTTTTTTGAGTTTATAGGCATTGTCTTCAATTGTATTTGATTTCATAAAGTTCTAGTAAATTATTTATGCTGGAGCTACAGATGCAATAGTTATTTACATAAAAGTCAGGAAAATGACACATTAATTTACTGCGATCACTTCGGAAGCACTAAAACAAAATTATGGGAATGCCAGCATCAAAACACAAATTAGCGGTGTCTCCGGAAAAGCAAATGCAGGAAAACGAAACAATATCTCCCCTTTAATTAATGGAATAGCAATTAGAAAAAAGCTTAGGTACCTTGCAATAATATGGAGCGGTAGAAATTTCTGTGTAAGAAAAAGCAAAAGCTGCAAATACGCCGCGATCTATTTAATGTAGAAGCCAAAAACAAACTGTATGAATGCAAAATTAATTTATGGAATGTATAAAAAATTCATGCGGTATTTACAATCATGTAATTCGCAAACCATCAAAGGTAAAAGATCTTACGTTTCCGTTAAAACACCAACGGCAAAAAAGATCGATGATCTTAAATACGGTACGTTTGCCAAACGAAATTTACGGAAAAGCTCATAAATTACGGTACTTACGAACGTAACCTGCGAAGATGCAAAATGCAAAAAGATCCCTTCTAATCAACACTTTACCTTTTATAAAATTTGGATATTTCATGGAGGGATCGACGGTTTTCCCAGCCGACAGCTTTTTCGGTTATGTACATCCAAAAATTAAAAGTTTCTTAATTAATTGTGTAGTCTGTGTACATCCTAAAAGTCTGTCTTAGCATTTAAATTAATTGAGTGCACTTTTTTTGAGACCCCTACCGACCTAATCCAATGCATCTTATTTAATCAGTTATCGCTAATTATACTTACTTAATTTGCCGGGTAATATTTCTAAATGCATAGTTCTAATTAACACCCATTGTGTCTTGGAATTTCTCAAGTCGGCAAAAGGTCTCATATCAAACTGAAACAACGATCGCTTCGATAGTACAACGTGAATCTAAAAAAAAATTTCCAAGACTAATCTCCACTATTTGGTATTAATTACTGAACACCTCCTTTGACATGGAGTACAGTCATTAAACGAATCATTCTTCGCCAGCAAAACTAGGCTGTCTTTTTGGCTCCCTAGATACCAGAATCCAACTTTTTTCATCAGCTTTTTCTGTAGTCAAACACTACCTAGATAAGTTTGCCCTGCGTTTTCCTGCGACTTGACGGAGCCCGACTTCTTAAATCCATTTTGAAACAAGGTGCTATTGTATTGACATACATCATTGAAGTACTTATTCAATGCATACATGCAATAATAGGCCACACAACGTTTAGGTACACCGCGGTTGACAAATTTACCTTTGAAATTCCACTATGAATATGATTATCAGGGAAATAATTTTGAACCTCTAAGTTTTAATAGGTACTCTCCCCACTAATGTCTAAATGGGACGAGTGGTCAAATGAATTTAGACGGAATTTTCATTATATATTTTCTTTAACAACTGATTAGCTGTTATTATCCAAACGACTTCAGACTGTTGGTATATATATATATATATATATATATATATATATATATATATATATTCTAATAAAATTGTATTCATTTAATACAAGTCCTGGCGGTATTTAACGACTAACTAAAATCTGCAGTTCTGTTCGACTGCACACTTTTAATTATTTTTATTACCATAATAAATTATAATTATGTAAGAGAGCCATTCGAGGTGGTATCAGGGGACGAGAGCCGCGTCGTAATTTCCCCAATATTCGACAGGCCCTGTCCGACCCTAAGTAAATAAGGATGTAATTACGTTTCAATGCCTTTACGCCTTTGTAACTATCAAGGAAGTATATAGTAAATATACCAACTGAGAGAGAAAGTGAACTACGACTATTCAAGTAAACCTAAGTTATACTGTAAAACATAGTTGTCGCAATGAATGTGTATACAGGGTGTCAATTTATAAACCTTCAACGGGTAGTAAGCGTATTTAAGTAAAAGGTATCATCAAATACTAAACACTGTTTCGGTAGGACATGGAACGAACAACACTGGAACCTCGATATTCTATATTTCACTTCAAATGTGACACTTTAAAAAGCTTTCCAAAAAGCATTTGATTTAATAAATCGTTCAAAGTAACCCTGTATGAAAGCCATTTTGTTGAAAATTAACTGAATTGTCTCCCATCCATCGATTGCCGGTTCTTCACATTCTGTCGAGTAAGAGGTTCGGCCGTATTTTGCAGTAATACTATTTTAATTAAAATTTTGTTCGATAAAAAGAGGAACGCATTCCCAATCTTAAGTCTCTGCGCTTAGTGTGCAGATCCTTCCCGAAAAAAGACTAATCTTATTTCACCGTTCCGTTTATAAACAACGCGCATTCGTCGCCAAAACAAAGATTTTTACCAATTCCAAGGCATTTTTGGGTTCTTTGACGATTTGCAGTTTTATAGGAAAAACTTACATAGTTTGAGCATTTTTCACATTGACATTAACAACTCTCCTTTTACAATAGCTGCTATATCAAGAGATAATTCTTCGTAAAAGTCCCTAGGCCGAGTGACTTTAATTTCTTTTTATTATAACCTTATCATTGATGGAACTCAAAATTCAAGCAAACAGATTGTAAGAAAAGATTAACAATTTCGATCGTAAACTTTAATAAATGTGGCCTACTTCTAAAATAACAAGAATGAGTTATTTTTCTGGAAATCTCTTGCCGCATCTTGAGACAAAGGTTGCTTGCAGAACTCCACCCCTCGGAGTGATGTATTGAAATTTATGCTCTTTTTAATTGGGGTTTCTTTTTTTAGGTCAGCTGTTAGCGTAAATTATTAACGAGTTTCCTCTGTACTTCCTACTTACAAATTTTGTGCTTGACGTCACTTAAAGGGCGGAATGAGATTTTCGTTATGGAAATAGAAATTATACTACCGCATTTGATATCTGCGCACATAACGCTTGCTTAGTTTTGGTACCCTTAATTTGTAGGTTTCATATTTTATGTAAGCACATAAGCTGAATTTACTCTCAACAATAGTTTAGTGGTACCTACACAGCTCAACCTCTTTGAAATTTCCGTGCATCAGGAGCATTTCTCTAGAAAGCTGTTTCTAATACGCGATTGCCTTGCGCAATGCGTTACCTATACATAAAATAAAATTGAAATTATATAACTTTACACTCATTCAAACTAGCTCGACCTAATATTAACTCATTATCAATAGATACTATCGCATACATGTTCTCTTTTAGTAATTTGTTTCGTTTTTTTTATTGCAGCACGAAATGATCGCCACATCGCCTAAATCCTCATTTGTTAAATTAGGATTTTATCCTCGCCAAAAATCCCTAAAAGTTATGGTACTTGGGCAAACTGGAGTAGGAAAGACCGGTGAGTAGCACTATTTATGTTATGTAATTATTTTACTTCATATTTTACGGTTGTGTGAGCAAAATGTAAACAGAGTGGTTGACAGTTGTGATGGGATGAGATAAGAATGTTTCGCATAGCTTATACATTATAGCTTTCCGAAGAGTTAAATTATTTATTGTAGCTAGTCTCAAAATCTCCTACTGAAAGTTTCCTTACTAAGGTCAGGAGGCTGAAGATCACTGTAATATAAATCGCCGCTGCTTTTTCAGGATTTACTTTCAGTCCGCTTTTCTTAGACTAAGTATTACAGTATTGATCTAGATCGATTCCTTAAGGTTTTCATTCACATTCTCACCCTTACAACTGATACACACCAATGTATCGTCAATGTATGTAGAAAATTATGGAACCAACTTTGATATCAAGGATATATGGTTTAGTCATTTAGTGCATCAAATGTCAGTGGATGGTTCGCGTATATTTTCGGGCGTCTCACTGAACGCTTACTTAATGATATAAATTTGCTTGTTTAGAATCACGGGTTTCATTGTTTGCGCAGATAATTTAATTATCTGGCCAGCAGAGACACGTAGTTTAGCTAGGAATTAGGTTTTTATCAATTTAGAAGATTGTAAGAATGGTATTGATTTCATTATTTAATCATAATACCGAAATGTACTCAAATGTGACATAACTTTTTGAAATTTTTTTCACAGTTATTACTGACTTACAAAAGTAGTAAAAAGATTTATTTCAGAAGCAAGCTAAAGTTGAGGTTATATTCAAAGTCCTAAATATTCTGCTACTAAGTGAATTAGCACTTCTCTAAATTATTGGTTATGAATTCGCAATTAGTAATGTACCTTCAATGAAGGAAAAATAAACCGAATGCTTTCCAGTTCTTAACCCTTTTTTATCTGAGTTAGCCTGGGAAGTAAAGTACAGACGAAAGGTAGGTCCAAACGTACTACAATAAAAAGAAGGCGAAGAAAATTGCAGGAAGAATTTAATCAATAGAACCACAAACCCGATGTTCTTTTCCACAATTGTACCTACTATTACACCCTGTTCTCGGTTCGTTTTCAACGGCCGTTTTATATTAAACACACCGTTCATGTAATTAATACAAATATTTTTTCTCCCTCTTTAAGATTTCTTACCCACTAAAAATTTAATGCCCAGCCCATGTTTTTAATTCATAGCCACCTTATATGTGTAAATTTTGCTTTATTGTCAATTTTTACATGGCAACCTCCAGAATTTTTAAATGTGGGCACGTCATTTAGAATATACCTGTATTATGATGACGTGGGTTATATGCATAAATAGAGAAATTCCCTGCGACTCCGTGCCACTTTTTTCTGCGGTCACATGGCATTGTACAACGCATCCTTGTCATTAGATAATAGCATACAGTAAATTTTACTCTATGATAATAGTCATTGGAATTTTAGCATTTCATTAAACGTGTAAGGGTATGTTAACAATACAGGGTCATTCTTGACGAGCGTCAGTTAGAAAGATATGGAAAACCTTTGAAAATGAAACTAAACTGATAAGTCCTTTAAGGGTTTTGGCACATGATGAATTGAACTAAAATATTTTCAAGATGGCGCCACTTCCGGAAATACCGGAAGTAGCCATCAACTTTGTTATTTTAAATAGGGATCCCCTATTTTTTCTACATTTTCGGATTCTTCGTCGAATTTGGAGTACAACGATATCCCATAGTTGACTCTTTGCTCCAAGGGCTTCGCCGATATTCAATTTTTTAAGTCAAAAATTGAATTTGCAGGGGTAATTTTAAAAATTTATTATTCGAAAACGGTGAGAGATATTGCAACACAATTTTCAGTGATTTATTAAAGAAAGATCGAATTTTCTTATGGTATGCGTAACAGTCTAAGAAAGTGAGACTACGTCACTTTTCCAAAGCTCTCAACTTTTAAATATCCGTAACTCCATTTTTTCAAATGGCACCCCCCATTTTGTTCTTCACCCTTGTTTTCCTTTTTCCTAGACCTTTAATTTGATACAAAATGTCAAAAGCTCCTTCAAACGGTTTCCGAGATATTCCATGTTTTAATTACTTCTTGTAGCAAATTAATAAAAAAATTAATTCGCTTGATGTAATCCTTTTGTTTTTATTATGAGAATGTTTAAACGTCAAATTTGCAGGAATAACGGTATGTTACAAACAAAAATACAAAAAGGAAGCCTGCGGTAGACTCTGACGGACAAGAAATAACAGCTCTACTGGCGTATTTTGCTGCAAATCCAACTGCATCGCTTAATGATATCCAAAGAGAAATTGACATATCAGACACGAGTGCACAAAGAATTCTCTGTACTGGCGTATTTTACAGTTATTTCTTGTTCTTCAGAGTCTAGCACAGGCTTCCTTTTTTTAAATTTTTGTTTGAAACGTACCGTTATTCCTGAAATTTTGTATTAATTTGCAAATTATAGCCTCTGTGGATTGCGCCTTGTCAGGATATCTTTCGGAAAAAAGACGGCAAGTCCTGGCCGCTATTCGATTATATCCACCGTGTATTAATATTAAATTCAAAAAATCTTCATTAGTGTAACCCAAACGAGCCATTATTGACGAGAAGTATAAGTTCAAGCAGCAAAAATTTGACGTTTAAACATTATCATAATAAAAACAAAAGAATAACATCAAGCGACTTAATTTTTTTATCAAGTTTCCACAAGAAGTAGCTAAAACATGGAATATCTCGGAAACCGTTTGAAGGAGCTTTTGACATTTTGTATCAAATTAAAAGTCTGAGAAAAAGGAAAACAAGGGTGAAGAACAAAATGGGGGGTGTCATTTGAAAAAATGGAGTTATGGATATTTAAAAGTTTAACAGTTGAGAGCTTTGAAAAAGTGACGTAGTCTCACTTTCTTAAACTGTTACGCATACCATAAGAAAATTCGATCTTTCTTTAATAAATCAGTGAAAACTGTGTTACAATATCTCTCACCGTTTTCGAATAATAAATTTTTAAAATTACCCCTGCAAATTCAATTTTTGACATAAAAACTTGAATATCGGCGAATCCCTTGGAGCAAAGGGTCAACTATGGGATATCGTTGTACTCCAAATTCGACGTAGAATCCGAAAATGTAGAAAAACTAGGGGGGCCCTATTTAAAATAACAAAGTTGATGGCTACTTCCGGTATTTCCGGAAGTGGCGCCATCTTGAAAATATTTTAGTTCAATTCATCATGTGCCAAAACCCTTAAAGAACTTATCAGTTTATCTTCATTTTCAAAGGTTTTCCATATCATTCTAACTGACGCTCGTCAAGAATGACCCTGTATAGGAACTCAGCAGCGTTATTTATTGCATCCGCAACTCATTCACTTTTTATTCAGTAATAAAAAAAACCAGGGTATCTCTGTCATTGTAAAAGCAATCAAAAATAGTTTTATTATGAAGTTTCTTATTTCGAAAAGAATTCTTTGTTCAATCATATAGTTTGCCTTGCGTTCCTGAAAAGAAAATAAAGCCTTCTTTGGTCATGTTAAATTCAAATATGGTGCCCTATTAATTTAAAAACGGTACCTACTATTGATATATCTTGAATTACATTTTGAGTTTGACCTATAAGAAAGTTTCTCATAGCTTTTATAATGACGGAGAGATTAATTTTTTAACAAACAGGGGTTTCATTTAAATAGCTTCTATTGGAACCTCAGTTTTCCTATTTTGTAAAGGAAATTTTAATGAGTAGGTATACAAAACTGTAAAAAATGCTCACTTTACTAATCTCTATTTTCATTAGTTGTCCTTAAATTAATATCATACACAAATTTCAAACGAAGATCAATTGAATTAAGTTGTGTAATGAACTGTTCATTCAGATTCAGAATGTACATATAATGCCAGTATTAGAATCCTTATTTTAAAATGTGACAGAAATATAATAAATACGATTCTGAAAACTTTGAGAATATTTAAACATCCTCAATAAAATGTACATGAAAACTTCACTCAAATTCTAGAGACTTATAGGACAAGTTAATAAATTGTTTGAATAATTTTATTGTACAATATGGAACTTTTGTGCGTAAATGTATAACATTCGTCTTCTCGTTTTTACAGCATTGGTTGTCCGATTTGTCACAAGAAGATATATTGGAGAATACGACCCCACACTAGAAAAAATTTACACGTATCACACTATCATAGACAACGAAATGGTATACTTCGATATTTTAGATACTGCAGGTCAGCCCCATGTAAGTATAATTTGAAACCTTTTAATTTAAGACCGGGATAATATTCGGAACAGCGGTGACAACAGGAAGCGCGTAAAAGTAACTGGGTTGGATTTTAGTGAGAGGGCCAAGCACTTTACGCAATGTCTTTATGGACGACCTATTCGACTAAGTACATTTAGTGGCCATATCTGAGCGATCGTGTCTTGGTTTAGTAATTTTCGAAAATGCGTACAATTACGGTTCCCGAATGCTAATCCCCCTTTAAAGTATGCGGTTAACCGATGAAATGTAGTGCAATGTAGCTTTAATTGGGCTCTTGCGGACTGAGAGACGAAAAGCTGGTAAAATCTACCGCGTATTAAATAAAGTCTAAAGACCACATTGTATTCGTTGGTCTAACGATTAAACGCTCAACAATAAGGTTCCATTTCGATATTTACCAAACTAATTTGATCGATACTTACTCAGCTAGGATTACGCTTTACTCCATATTAATCTCTAATTGTGCTGGTTTAACCCTTAATCTGTTCACATTTTCATAGTTTTATATGTATATTTTTAGTGTATTTTCCAAGGATATTTTTTGTACACATGCGCAAACTAGGCATTGTTCGGAAATTCCCCGGAACATATAAACCAAAAACGAAGAAAAAATGGGAAAATATCGTTTTTTTCGCATTTGACGTTTCTTGTTATATTTCGGAAATTATTCCATTTATTAACTAAGAAAATTCTTCGGATTTTGAAAAGAAAACTCCACAGCACGTCGATGTACAAAAATCACTGAAACAATTTGCACCGGAAGTCCGGTTGCAAATAAATTGATTGGCAATTTCTTCTCATTTTTATTGAGTGTGAAATTGCAACCAGAAAACTGTATCATAGAAATTATGGGAAAAATGCCTGCGTTTAGCTCAGTAGTTGCCTATTAATTTTACCTCTTCCCTCGATTACTCAAGAGATCTCCTTCCTTTATTTGAGGGTAAGTATGTTTGGATTTATTGTACAGGCTGATTATATTTAATTGTCATTTTTCTTTAGGCTATCGATTTACGACCTTTGTTGTGTCCATTATCAGGCCGTAGCGTCGATAGCATAAAGAAAAATAACAATTAAATACAACCAGCCTGTACAATAAATTATTACATACCCTCAAATAATAACAACGGGCTTAGGCAAGAGAAAATGGAGAATTTCATACATCGCATCTCCTTCCTTATCCGAAATTTGACTACAAATCGGGGTTCTTTGACTGATGTAGGTACTGTCTATCAAAAAGATGGAATTTACGGTATATTGATAAAAAATTAGGAACATTAGTAAGGGTAGTTTCTCGGGTAGTTTAATGATGCGCCTCCTTAGTTACATCGGTTTTCCAATGATGGCTGTTTGCAAAAATCCACGGCATCCATTGTCGCAGTAATCGTTGCCATGGATTTTAAGCTACGGTTAAGCTAAGCTCAGTTTAAATTTGTCGGTGCAAACGGCCAAAAACGACATTTTCCCATTTTTTTTCGTTAGGGGGATTACGATTTTCGGTTTCAGAGGATTTTTTTACATTGAATCTACTTGGTTTCGTTGAGTGAAGTAATAACATCCACCCCAAACCGTAATTTGACTGGACTATTAAATCTCTGCTCTCGTATAATCATTGAAATCAATTGAATGTCGATTTTTGGTGTTTTATAAAGTAATAAAGTAGGGATCAAACAGCGAAGAATTTTCTTGACGTAATACAACTTGCGGAGTTTTGTGTAAGACCACTTTAAGCCAAGAACATTTGTTTCTGTAGCTAGCTATTTTAATATGTAGAGGCCGTTTGTAACGTTGAATTCATTAGTCCAATTAAAGTCATTTCTGTAGGAAACAAAATGCTTCCTACGAAATTTACTAAAGCAATGTTTGCAACGTTCATTTTTTATACCAATTATTAAGAAATGAGCATAAAAGCATTGCGTTTAATTATGGCAGTTCGTGTCGAATAGATGCAGTGTAGAATATTATATTTCGGTTCTAATATTAATATTGCGATCAAGACGTGCTAAATTTGTGTAAAACTTCATTTGCACAAGAAAAGCCGTAGAATTTAGACAATGAAGGAACAGTCGACAGCAGACGGCTGATGACTGCTAGCAGTTTTATGACGTTAAAGCACAAATCATATTAAGATTTGAAGACCTTCTAATTTATTGGTCAATCACTTATCAGATGCATTCAGGGCCGCTGAATGGCTTAACCCTTTCTCATTGCGCTCAGGCCGTACTTTTATGTACTCGAAGATAATACTTTGCACAGATTAGAAATGCGATGCAACGCTTGTTACAAAAATCTCACCTATGAGCTTATTTTGTGTGTGCTGCCTGCTGCTGTGAAAACATCTTCAAAAACTTGGACTAGACAATTGAATGTTACAAGCGGGCTTAAATAAACAACGGAATGATTTACCTCACAGTATCGTTTTTCAAAATAATCGTTCGTATCACTGTCAGGAAAAGCTATAGAAATACTTTTCACTTTATGCACGTTTTATTTTTAAACCTAATTTTGTTGCGAAATGTATTGTACGTAATTCAAAATGGTAATTTTTCAACTGTGCATGGTGCTCGAAGAACTTAAAAATAAATCGTAATGTGAATTGCATTTTACTAGTAGGGAATTGTATGACAACTTATTTCGCAAACACCGATATAACTGCGAGGACATAGGTAGACAACAAAGGATAAAGTAACGCGGAATAAGAATTTTCGTAAAATTAGATGCTATCGAGTCTTGAAACTTAATAAAGAAATACCTTCATTGTTTCTTTATCAAAAACAAATTAAATACTTACATAGCTTTGTAAATAAATATATTTTTAATAAATTAAAAAATATGAAGAGAGGATTTCTGCGTGTAATAACGTATAGTGATAATAATCGGTAAACAGGGTGAAGTGTTGGAGACATTTGATTCCTCTGACAGCTTCATTATGAAAGCATTGATGCTTGTAAAAAGAATTGATGCTTGTAAGTATATAAAAAACTAATATCGTCTGAAAAATATATGTTTCTGTCATGTATGAAATCAGTTGCAGAAGGCGAAATGTAGGTACGCTAATAACTTATACGTTATATGAAAGATCGATTAAATATTACTGTTGAAATATCATTTCAAATTTACATACATTTAATTAAGTAAATGTCAAAATTTAATATCTCGTAGGTTAAATGTGAAGATTGCGTATTAACTTATATAGCAGTACAACGTAAAGGTGAATAAACTTTAAATGTTTAGGTACTTCTTTGAAGTTTGTAAAGGTCACCCAGGACTATTTTATAAATCTAACTCATTCATAACACATTTACAGATAATATTGCACCTTTGATATGTTAATTGACCTTTCGATAATATAACATTTTATAGGTACCTTAAAGTATGTTATACCATTGAATTTTGTCGCGCTTTCTTCCATAAGCGTTAGGCTTCTTATAGTGTTTTTATTCAATGTTATACGTATAAAGATACTCGCCTTAATATTATGTAAGATAAAATTCTCACTAAAAAAAACCTCCGATTGGGTTCTACGTTCTACAAACGATAGACATCAAGGTGCCATGAAGGATTAGTCATCGACGATAAGATCGAAGGCGAGTGTAATGCAATCCTTCCGGGAAAAATGTGTGTTATTGTAGAACATTCTGAATCGTTTTAAGAACAGTCTAGAACATTGTCGTTTATTAACGAGCTCCTAGCGAGTTTATAATTTTGCGATGTCTGTCCGTCCGTCCGTTAGCACGATATCTCGAAAACGAACGGACCGATTACGATGAAATTTTGCAGGTGGATTCTTTATCAAATTTGTAGATCGGAATTCGTGAATTGGAAATGGAGGCCAAAAAATAAGGAAGGCCCTTTTGACATCTCCGTTAGTTATGAACCGAATAACATGAAATTCAATATGGGCATAGCTTGACATATAATACGCAATGTCAAAAGTTGAGGCTAATCGATCCACATTCACAATGCCCTTTTCGCATCTCGACTATTTCTCAACCGAATCGCAAACTTTTTTATTTATAAAGGTATTTAAATGGAATTTGATACATAGGTACTTGGAATACAAGCAAATGTAACTCCAGTTTCAAAATTTGGTTTTGTGCTTGCGCAGTGCCAACATTCTTATCAGTTCAGAATTGGTGAGCTGGAGTTATGTTATGTATAAGTTGTAACTGATGAATAGGTAATAATTACTGTTATAAATTTATTGTTAGTTAGTTGTAATTAATAAAGCACGTAATTAAATTTACGTTATAGTATTGTGCGGTCTTTGATACTGTTACACTGTACATAGCTATTTTAAATTCTATGCTCTATTGTTGTTTAAAATAAGGCAGGACATTACTGTACAATCATTATACGAGTATAAAGAATCTGAATTTATTATTCAATGATACAATCTAAGTTGTTTTACTACACAATTTATTTCATTTAAGACGTAATAGAATTGATTCAAACTTGCACTTATTTTTATTCATCCTCTCATACCAGATTTATTTTGTAACTACGAAGGTAACTACTGTTTGATTAACCGAAGTTTTGTTTGTCCGAATCACTACCAAGTTCCAATTAGTTCGGATAATCGACGTTCTACTGCATATTTCCTTATATATACGGATTATTAGTTAAGTATGTCGATGGAGCTTGTTGTTATTATTCTTTGAATGACTGACTCATTCGTATTTCTGTATAATTGTTAAAAAGTATCTATGCAATAAGCAAAAACCGAGTAAAAAATTAAATTCAATGGGATTCCATAAGTACTTTTGATGTGATTTCTGGGGTAGCGTTGTAACATTGGCCATACTCGTATTCTGTATTTTTAATGGTCGAATTGTATAATTTTCTCCCTTGGTTATTTGGGACCGGACGCGAAGGGCGAAGGGATATATAAATAGCTATTATTCAATCCTACTACTCGTACTATATTATGGCATAACCATGTTGGTAAGAACATTTTTCGGTGATGTTATAATTAGTATAAGATTTTGATCAAAAAGAATGTTTCAATAATCAATATTTAAGATATTTTTTCAGGGGATGTCTTTTTTGGTGAATTTTTGAATTTTTTTCCGAAAATTCTGTTTTCAATTTGACACGTATTATAGTGCGCAAAAAATCACTATTGGCGACCACACAACAAATTCACTAAAGACGCTTACGTAGATTATTTCTTGGTCATCGATAGATAATGCCCGTCTTATGCGTCGAGTCCGTACGATCTTTTAGATTTTCTGCATCGCAAGCAATGAAAAGGTGAATTACTGTTGCTCGACGTCACTACTCAATTTCGGTAACCAGCAAGCGTTTCAGCATTTTTGCGTAAAACAAATGTTAAAATATGCTTATCCTAAAAATATTGGAATATTAATCTCTTTCTAAAAAATATTGATCTAATCCATTGGGGAACGTGTAGTTGATCCTGGTCATCCATTCCACCAGAATATTTTGGAGCAAGTTTTTCTGAGTTGGAACGCGCCACTTTGTTTCTTTTTATGTTTTATTTATATTCATTTTGTAACTCCAAAAACATATTTAGTATATTATACTTGTGTAGTTTTTAGTTTTTACTTTTTGTATTGAAAACGTACACTCAACCTCAGGCTCAACACAGACATATGGCTCTGAGGTACGTGACATGTTTCACTACAATATAATTAAATAGTTGTATATTATTGTAACTATGATTGATGGCAAATATATTCTTTTCTATTCTATTCTAATACAACATGGTTTGTAGATGGTCTTTTGAATGTTGGATACAATTTTGAGGCAAACACACATGGGTTGCTACTATAGTAGAATGAAGAATATACGTCACACTACTGGCAGTACGTACTATAAAGTCGCATTCTTATAGTATTACATTCAATGCGTTGATATTTTTATAACACAATCATATAAGTTCTGTGAAAGCCCGTATATATTTAATCCGAAGTAACAAATATCACTTTCAACATATTCTCGCATTTCCATCGCAAACCGGGTATATTCTAACCACATTATTATGTAAACGAATCGGCTGTAGAAACGCGTGGGGATGAAGCATTCCTATTACTTTGACCGAATTTGGAATGTGTTTTCGCAACGCAGAAGCTTTTAGGTTTCCAAAGGAATTGCTCTGGATTTGTCATAAAAGGTGAATTAAACTGTTGGTTTGGCACAGACATGTTCAGCAATTTTTCTATCTCTCGGTTTTAATTAATGTCGAGCAGTTGCGGGCAAACAAGCGTCTGTGATACAATCGGTCTTTTATATTTCTACTAAGAAGATTGCCACATGTCATGCAATAATAATGTAGGATGTATGCGATTGCCATCAGGATTGTAGGAAAAAATTATAGCTGTGCAAATTTGCGCAAATGAATGACAGCTGCTGCATTTGTGGATGTATTTACATTCTTTTTTTCGTTGTATATGACGGGATCGTACAATTCGAATATTCACATTAGTTGAACAAAGAGTGAAATCGATTGGAATGGTAATTAGTTGGGTATTCAAATTACTCGATCACTTTAACTGTACTTGACTATAAAAAAAAGAATTTAGTTCGGTCGAGATTCCATATTTATATGTACCTACTGAACTGAGAGATTTGAAAAAGCGTGCTTTTTTGCGTTTGGCATTGTATAGGGTGCTTGTTATTCTGCGTGGCATTTAGAATTGAAGTTTGGCACATAACATGCAAATCGCATCAGACCACCTGATATCCTTTTCAAATACCTCCTTAGATGCTCGTCCCATTGTAGTATTGCCAATTTGCTAAATTTTCCATCTTAGTGAACTACTTCACTGCATTTTGCAGTCAAAACGATTCTCGTGACAATTAGTTTAGAATGAAATGATTATTGTATTGATATTCAGCCCTGTAGGCTGTAATGTATCAGAAACGTCAAACTTAACATGAAGATTATCTGCCAAAAAAACGTTATTTTGCGTTATTTAGTGTAGACAAAATGACGTTTTTGAAAGATAACCTGCACGTATGACAGGGCTGAATGCCTTGTAAGATAGGGTGTCACAGCAGCCGTTTCTATAAGAAAAGAAATGTAAGAATTGTAGCCTCAAAAAAGGCTTCGCGAAAGGATATAGACACATCGGTAAACTCATTCGAGAAAGCGTCTTTTCACAAACCACAGATAAGGCTTATACAGTGTAGGGGTTGAAAGCACAATGGCTATACTTTTTATTAAAAAGCGATAAAAAATAAAAAAATACAGTTTCTTTAAAAACCAGGGGGAATCCAACATGACTTATTTTTTAAATCCATACTGACGACACTTTTTTTTTTATTTCTCCAATATTCGTATAATACCCAGTTTTATTGGGTATTTAGTACACTGTGTGTTACAAGAAAATTTAAGTTTACGTATACTGTCATGACGAGAGATACTCCACTGAATACTCTCTGTAATCATTAAACTACCTTAATGGTATGTACACTGTGAACATAATTTGAAAATATTTATGCAAACCTATTTGCTAGGTCTGATGTTTTAAATTTCCTTCGTCATATAAATTGGTCGTCAGTTCATTGGGATGGGCTTTTATTCTATCACTATTTTTACACTTAGTTTTGTGATCACTTCCCGCACTGTTTGAGTATTTAAATCTTTGTGAATAACTACATTTGGCACGTACCACGGTGCATTCACTATAGTTCGCAGCACTTTGCTCTGGAATCGTTGCAGAATTTCTATATTAGAGTTGCTAGCTGCACCCCACAGTGGGATACCATAAGTCCAAATTGGTTTAAGTCCCGTCTTATAGAGTAGGAGTTTACTTTTCAGTTCAAGTTGTGAATGTCTACCCAGTAACCAATACATTTGCCGAAACTTTAACCCTAATTGTTTTCGCTTTGTAAATATATGCTTGAGCCAAGTTAGTCTCCTGTCTAAATGAATTCCCAAGTATTTAGTGTCGTTTTCTTGTGGTATCGGGACACCATTCATTGTTACTGGTGGGCATGTGTCTTGTTTCATGGTGAAGGTGACGTGTACGGATTTAGTCTCGTTTACTTTGAGTTTCCACCTTCTGAACCAGTATTGAAGTGTATTTAAGTGAGTTTGTAGATTTCGGAATGCACTTGATGGATTTATGTGGGATGCCAGGATAGAGGTGTCATCGGCGTAAGTGGCTATCTCGGTCATTCTATTTGTGGGGATGTCTGAGGTATAAATAAGATACAGAGTCGGTCCTAAAATACTTCCTTGAGGTACTCCTGAGTGTATTGGATATAATTTAGTATATGCCTCTTGATGCTTGACATAAAAGTGTCTGTCCGCCAGGTAAGAGCTTAGTATAATATACTGTGAGGTAGATATTTCTTTATTTTGTAACGAAGTCCTTCATGCCAGACTTTGTCAAAGGCCTGGGTAAGGTCCAAAAACACCGCTGAACAATAGCGCTTTCCTTCCAAGTCTCGGTTAATTTTCAGTGGCTGAATTCGTTTCATGAAGAGCTTCTCAAACGCCTTGGAAAGTAGGGTTTTTTCCTGGTTTATTGATCATGACGATCTGTGCAACCTTCCATTGCGTGGGGAAATATTCCACTCTAAGAATGGCGTTAAAAATGTATGTTACAAGCTTAGTACATTTTTCGGAGATCTCTTGTAGAATCTTCCCTGTTATTAAATCAAAACCCGGGGCTTTTTTTGGGTGGATTTCCTTTTTTAGGGTATTCTCCACTTCGAGGATAGAGAACGATTTCAAAGGTAGCGTAAGTTGATAAAGAGCTTCTAAGGTTTTTTCCATCTCAAGTTTAGTTTCTCTTCAGGCGTTGAGTCGTCAGGGTATGGTTTGAATACTCGGGAAAGGTGTTCTGCAAATGCAGTGGCTTTTTGATTTGGAGTTCTTGCCCATTCGTTGTTTACAGTTTGTAGGGGTGGTACTGCAGGTAGAGGGCGTTTTAACTTCTTTGTGGCCTTCCATAGCGAATAGTCCGTTTCTTGAGTTGCGGTGAGTTCTTGTAAGTACTTTTGTAATGCTTCCTTTTTAGCTTTTGCAGCAGTGCTTTTCATTTATGAGCAAGTCTATTGTATATACGCTTGTCTTCTGGGTGTTTAGTTAATTGCCAACGCTTTCTAGCTTTTCGTTTTTCAGTAATCAGCTGATTTGACGTAAAAATTTTAAATTACAATACCCCACCTGTGAGACCTCTCTGGAAAGCTTATTAAACATGCTTTTATCTAGTCATACAAAGGTAGGACGAACTCAAAAACTAACCATAATTTTGTATTATTATCTTCCATCTAGTTCTTTGTTTATTTTTAAAAATAGCTTATAGCGTGGAACAAACAATTCAAATGATTGAAAATACGTCATTAGGATTCTCCCTTTTACCATTGAATAATTCAGATTCTGATTCTTTATTCAATGCTTTTACAACAATCACTTTTATCATTTTATTGATGTAAATATAAATATATTGTAAGTTTTCAAAGTCCCACACTGTATAATACGTATGTACTGCTGTAGAACCGCCGACAGTTGTTAAGCAGAAAATTTTATGTAACAAAATCTATTCTATCACTCCTTTACTTAAAGTCTAAATAATGGCCAAAAGGGCAACTAAAATGTCCATCTTCCAGAGAGTTAAGATCCGCTTGTCAGAAAAAGTATCAACGGTAGAACTCGTGCTTAGTTGCGTGAAACTAAAATAATGTTCACGTCCAAGTTTGGAAACGTAAATCCCATAAAACGGTTTAATGGTCCCTTTGAACATAATAACGCTAATGGAATATGAAATGCGAGTTGAGTCGTAAGTCCCAAATTTTACACTAAAAATGCATAATAATACATTGTATGCGTAATTTAATGATTGGGAGACGACTACTTCCTACGCGAATTAATGAATAAATCCGTTGATAACCGCTTTCCCACTTTCAGAAGTAATGGAGTGTGTTGTAAATGATCCCATTTTACAATACACAATAATCAATCTTAAAAAAAATGTGCTACATTCTTTCATCATTATACAAAAGAGATGATTCGTGTAATTAAAACTCGCGTTAAAATTACAGTTTGGCTACCACATAACGAGTGGTTATACATATCTGAAACACCAGACTTGACATTAAATTAATACACGCAATAAGTAACCATGCCTTAATTAGTGAAGTTGAGAAACTTCCATTCGGTAACGGGGCGTAAATGAATTCTATCCCTTTTAAAAGTTGTTGCTAGCTACATTATGGATTAAAAATGGAAATACACAAAATTGAGAGTATGCTCAGAGTAAGTTCAATTGAAATTACAAACGAAACCGTATTTTTTTGGTGAAAATGTGGTGAGGCACGCATCCAACGAAAGTTAATTGGACTGAAGTTGTTTTGTATGGAAACATTTCTCTAGATTATGGCTTAAACCCCATTAAATATTACGTACAAGAAGGGAAAGATCGCGATATTAAACGATTTATTTGACTAGACTAGAGTAACCCATGGCATGCTACTAAAATGGTCACAGGTTTATTTTTCATGATATATTATGGCACACACAAAAAAACAAAAGTTGGAAAATGCGAGAAATTCTCCAGAAATGTTGGCCGATAGGTAGGTATTCTCCCACTATTAGGGGGTTGTGTGCGGGTGCCTATTCTGATGAAACCAACAGTTTCCAGCATTTTTTTGTACACCTTCTATCGTTGTATTCGTAATAAGAAATGCTACTCAATACAGTGCGTACTTTTTTACGGGCCATTTGAGAAAATAATGGTGATGGTTTCTCCGCAACGAAACGTTGTATTTAAAAACTCCCAACGGTGTCTTATAGTGCTCAAAAAGTGGCAAATGAGAAAATGTGTTTTTTTATTTTTTATATCTGTTCAAATAAACTCAGAAAAAAATATAAACGAAATCCGGAAATTTCGGTTTTTATGGCATATCGTCGGAAGTAATCGGAATTTTCTTGTTTTCTTTAAAACACGATAATAACTGTTTAATTGCGAAACTTTTCGATAATTTGATCATCGTAATTTCTATGGTTTCCGAAGATCCCCATGATAGGCATACTTATTTTGGAGACAGTGTATACGCTATACAGTCAACAGTGTGTCAATTTGAAAACGTACCACCACAAATATCTGAGCCGTAACAAAAAATCTACAGAAAAACAAAAACACGTCAACTTCATATTTAAGGGGGACATTTATAGGGTACGCATACATGAAATTAGATCGATCCTCTAATGTGGGTAAAAGTAAGCCTTACAATTTAAATAGGAAAATAAGGTTAGCGACACCTCATTTTACAGGTCATTCAAATGTCTTTTCAAAAATATTACAAACTTGTTTCTTTGCAGTGCTTAAAAAAATTAAGAAAAAACCGTAAATAATTAAAAATAAATCAAACATTGGAATTTTAATAACTTTTTGAATGCTGCCCACGTCCACATTTTCCCCCTTGTAGAAAGAAAGATACAAATGTTTGTCCCGAGCACAATTTTTCAAATTTTGTAGTATTATTCATACAGGATTTTCCAAAAGCGGTCCACAGCCCCCAACTTGAAAATTTTAAATGTGACACTCTGTATACATTCAATTTTTACCACCCTCACGATAATAAGGGGGAGGGGTAGGTATTGCATTGAGGTGAAAAATTACTCCCCATTTTTTTACGGAAATACACATGTTTTGAAGCACCAGGAATCCGAATCAGACAAAACCTCGATAATGTCAATTGGTCTGTCGGTCTGTCTGTCTGTACTCCTATTTCCGGCTAAACGACTGAACCGATTTAAACCAAATTTGTTACACATATTCACAGAAGAGCAGAAGTGCTAGCCACAGTAAATTTTTAGGTTATACGTTAAGGTCTACGAAGATTGAAGATAGATCTATATTATCTGTAACCATTTTTGAGATACAGGCTATTGAATTTTAAAGAAAGTGTTAATACTTGGTGCTTGATGATCGGGTAAATATTCCCATTATTTTTTACATCATGGGAACGATTCAACATTACTCTGCCTCTGCCCTTTTTGCATCAACTTCATTTTTATAATTATTTAAATGCGTTTTTTGAAGGTTTAAATGCAGATAGACTCACCGCCACTGTTTGTTAATGTTTCCTACAATCGGATCGCTCTGAGGCGCATATGCATTGTGTCCAAGATAAGGATGTTAAAAATGGGTACCTCGGAAAACATAGAAGATGCGGAGATGGCCAAACTAGGGAAAGTGGCGCAATTAAACGGATATTTTCATGCAGTAAAGAAAACCTGAAAATTCCGATTTCTTCCGAAGATATGCCAGAAAATCTGAAATTTGCCGATTTTATTAATTTTTTTTACTAATGTTATTTGAATAGACACAGAAAAATTAAACATATTCTTACATAGTAGAGCATTGTGCACCGTACTGTTGAAACCAACCGAAATTTCAGCTTTTGTTCTTTTTGTACAATACATCCCACACTGAGTAGCGAATACAAATTCGTAATAAAAATGCTCCTCAATACAGCCTAAACTTTTCTTGCGTGCCATAAAAAAAAATAAACTTGATGATGATTTCTCCGAAACGAAACGTTGTATTAAAAACTCTTAACGCTGTCTTGTAGAGTTCAAAAAGCTGTAATGAGAAAGTGTTTTTTATTTTTGTATCTGTTCAAATAACATCGAAAAAATACAAAAACAAAATTGCCAAATTTGGTTTTTTCTGGCATATTTTAGGAAGGAATTTTCTGGTCTTCTTTACTGCATGATAGTAATCTTTTAATTGCGCAACTTTCTCCTATTTTGGCGATTGTCGTATCTTCTATGGTAGGTATCAGAGATTCCCATGATAGACATTATTTTCTTGGACACATTGTATATGCGCATGGAGGCAATGCAACAGAACTCTCCGTTACGCTCGTTGGTGTGCATGCGCTACCGAGACCAACGTGGGGGTGATAACTCATTCATTTGTAGCCTAATTCTAATATCTTTCTTTATAATGCGACATGATAGATAAACTTTTTTCGGAGTCGATAAATGTGGAATACCAAACAATATCAAACACAGCAGATCTTTCCCGGTAGCAACTGCACCTTCCGCAAGTTATTTACGAAATTGGGGTAATGAGTAGGTAATCCATGTTTTCAACCTTTAGAACGCAACTTTGTCTGGGATAAATAAAGATCGTATTAGGATCTCTAGAGCGGAAATATTTTTGAATCCATCAAATTTAAAAATTTTCCTATCAGTGACGTTTGTGTTTAAGCGTAACACTTTGTCATCTAGAAAGTTTCTTGACGACTACCGCCTACACGTGCGTTCAAACTCAAATCCATCAAAACCTCTTTAGTATTCACGGGTCATTGGAGCCTAAAGGCGGTAAAGGCTAATATAACATATCGATTCCAATTTAGCGTATAAAGCACATTTTAAGAGTACCTAATTGGTGAGGTTATACTCTAATTGATATTATGTGTTTGTTATTATAGTTATATTTAGTGAAACTTGTCACTAAAGGAACTCGTTGTGTCTCTCTCGAAGAATAGATCTAACTACCTCTAATTTTAACGTCATATTTATATTTTCTTTGTCGGCGTAAAAAACGTCGGACATGTTACAACGAAATAACGCCTTTAATTTATAGTTTATGTGCTTTTGGAAACACTTTGGAAGCACATAAACACCGATCAAGTAGATTTATCGCCAGTGCCGCTTATTGGAAAGATCTAGCATTCGAAAGATTTGAACACCTAATAAAACTTACAAACTTTAAGGAGTCTAATCTATACCTATAGTCACTTTCTAGATATATTTTATTACATAGTACAAGGAAAGACTACCAAGACGTGTTTATTCTAGATTTACTTCACTCATATTTCGTGATATTAATAAATTGCCGTAAATATTGTGCATATATTTGAAATTATCCAATTCTAAGGAAAATAAGATCCACGTGCGTGTAACACCGTATTTTTTATTAAAGGAGAATTTGTGAAATATGTTCAATGAGAAGATGTTTTCTTGTCAAATTAATTATATCTTACATCTTTACGAGTGCGTACGCGCGTTTTGATTTGATGTAATTAATTATTATGTTTATTCAAACGATGTTTTTCAATTAAAATAAATTGGTATAATCATCAACGGTAAAGGAACGTATGACCATGACAAATTATTAAGGTCTTTTCACGGGAATCGGTTATGTCGCAGTTCCTCAGGGATTTATATAGGTAATTGGCGAACATAACTAAATACCGAATCTATTTTCTCATCGGTTCCAGGCTTTTTTCTCGAAAAGCTTTTAAGCTATGCAACTGAGTAAAGAAATTGGATTATCAAATAAGGTTCAAAGATTTTCGTGGTCATAAGCGAACATCCAGCCTATGCCGGAAATGGGGATCAAATCCCAAAATTCAATTAGCAGCGTGGGTTAAGGGGGCTAGGGATAGAGGATAGGCAACACACAATGGTCACTGAAATTTGCAATAAAAGTCGAAACTTTTGAGTAATTTTTGAAGCCCAAATATTAATTCTAACTAGAGGTCTTATCGGAAATTGATAGAGACATAGAAAGTCATTAAATGTAGCGATTTATTTTTTTTCGTGTTTTCGTGTCACATTTCCATGGCAACCAAAACGTAAAAAGGTAATAATGTTTTGACATAAAACGTCACTTTTTCGTTGAGGGTCACTATGGTGTGAAATTTTCTTACCGAATACCACAGTGCTTGAATAGAATTTTTTTCTTGCTCACGAATATTTTGCGAAAGTTCAAATATGCGTGAGCTCGAAAAGTTTCCGGAAATAGCAAGCACTAGTAGTATTACAGTGATAATTTTTTATTTCAGCATGTCGTTAGTAAAAAATTGTCAAAGTCCTCGTGTGAGATTTTGTCGAAGCTACCACATTCCCTTCGTCGGTACTCGCGTCCGACGTATCGTGCATCCCTAATTTGTGTTTGAAGTTTTACTCCACCATCAGTAAGATCTTGGCGGGGGCCACCACATTTCAGATTGTTTTCAAAATGGTGCCGTTGGAAAGATCTTGTAAACGGACACAACTGCGTGGTGAAAATTTGTTTTTTTCCTGGGTACAAAATTAACCTCATTTTACAAGGCGCACGTACGTCTGCGAGGGGTAGTTGACTTAGGGCGCCCAAAAGGTATCTTCCTCTGCGAATTTTGTTTCTGAAAGCTCGAATCGCGATCGTGGCTAATAGAGTTATGAGAAGTGCCCCAAAAATTGAGAACTATTTTGTGGAGAGTTTTTAGCAAAATTCATCTAAATGCGATTTGTGGGTGAACGGGACGTCGGAAGGGGGTACCGACAAAGGGATTGTGTTAGCTTGCGATATAGATCTTTTTGATGGTGGCTAATACAATACTGATCTGCCACACAAAAATGCGCTGATCTCTCTTCGATCCCACACGAGGACTTTGATAATTTTTTAATCTACCTATGCTTTTGATAATTCCACTGAAGGTTTGACGGCTAGCCAAATAAACTATTTTCGTAAAGCATCAGGCGAATGTCGTGTTGGAATTGGAAAATTTCCGAAAATCTATTAAAACATTTTTTGTAATAAAAAATGAGTCATTTATTTTGTTGTAAATTAGATCAGAATTCAGATATATAATTTGATAAATGGGGGAAGGTTGAAAACGCAGCAAATACCGGGCTACATTGCGGAAGCCATGCGAAATATCGAAAACTGTTCATCTAATTGAAGAAAAATACCATTCTTACATCCGCGCACCTGTGAAAATCGTTATCATATAAATTTAGAACTCTATGGGGCCGTAGTTTGATCGGATGTGATAATTGTTTAAATAAATTTGTGCTATGAACCACAAAAATTGAAGACCAGTTGTTCTTGTTTCGGAAATTGTTCCCTTCATTACCCAAGTCCAAATCTCAAAAAGTCATTATTGTAAATCCCTATATAGGAAGTAAGTAGGAATGATATCTTAGAAAGTAATACATTAGTAATATTTTTATATAGGTATGTAGAGCTCTCAGCTTTGATTTCCTATTCTATATTCAAAGGTTTCCAGTATTAGTAAAACTGTAAAACATCAGCAGAAAGTTGAAATTCCATAAATCAGTTACTTTTGTTGAATAGCCGCTAATGAGGGTCTGGAATCTGGTTTTATTGTAGGAAGATGAGGTCATTTGCAGGTAGCTTATGTCTGATGAAACTTGTCGAATTGCACGATTGGTTGCCTATATAATTATTTGCGTAGGCGCAGCTTAAATTTTGAATGGCCTGTCCCTAGCCGCCTTAAGTTGATTGGCATTTGAAAACGAAACAGACATTTTCTAGAAATTTTTTTAATATCTTCATTAACTCCATTAATAAGATTAAAAACAAATAGGCACGTTTGCTTCTCTATTTATCAACAATTGAATACATACTTTGATCGTCTTCAATTTCCACTGATTTTAAGACAAAAATTACTTACTGCTGTCTAAAGGGGCTTATAATAGAAGCACATATTCAAAAATTACCTCCTTGCTATTCTAAGCATCTTACCGCTTCTATTTTGTCACCCACCATAACTTCTGCATTGGCATGCGGTCCTTGCAGTCTCTTGGATGTTCTCGCTGGTTGTGAGTAGGCGAGGTTCTTGACTTGACCTCACAGAAAAAATTCAAACGAGTTAAGTCCGCCAATCGGAAATGCCATGCTGCAGGACCGCCACGTCGAACCCCCGAAAAAATGCCGATTATAATTTCATAACCTACATGAATAGTTATTTATTATATAAGACGATAAAGGGATATTTCAACCATTGAATTATGAATTAACTATCAGGAGATTGTAAGTTTCCCTTTATCGTCGTGTATTTACAAAACATTATTTTATGGCAGAAACCATATCATTGTAAAGCTTCTGGCAATACTGAATTTCATTTAGACGTCAAAAATAGCAAGTTTAGATTTTGACGTCGCGATCGATTCCATGGAAACACCCTTGTCATATGTTCGGAAAGTCATATTACATCGTGCTCCGCGTCCCAATTGTAATAAGAATGACAAATGTCATTAGGATGCACAATCATCTGTTTTACTTCATCTACATTTGCGGTTAAAGTGATCACTTTATCTACCCTCACCGTTAAAGAGCGACTTAGACTAAACTAGACTCAAACCTATTGCCAATTTAACATCTATAAAATAAACAAATATAAGGCGCTTAGGGCGAGGTTTCCATGGAGTTGCGAGTATTATTTGTGTAATAAAAATATTATCCACTAGAGTGGATAATGTGTACTTTGTCGACTACAATCAAACATGTATAACGACTTCTTTATTGGACGGTTTGGATAAAATATTAATAATAACACCACATCATAATTTGTATGCCCCTTGTTACCGTACCGTAATGAAATTTATCTATTATCATTATAGGTTACAATGTAATAGTAAGACCCATTATTCGCTATAGCGAATAATCAGTTCAGTATTTACTGCAGTGATGGTGGGTTTATTAGAGATGAATATAATTATGTTCTCTTGGAAATAGGCTTTTTGCATTTGGAAATGTGCTGTGCGACCTGTCGACAATTAGTCCCAAATAATCCGCATTCTGATGCGTTGTACAAGCTTTCTATAGGGAGAAATTATAAAGCTTAAGTGATTTCCATTAGAAGACGACGTTTTTGATATATCACTTTTAATTTATTAGTTATTTAACGACTACCCTAAAAAGTACTTTTGTATGATTCAAGATTTTCCAGCATCCATTTGCCGTTTAAAATTTCCTTCGTCATTAGAGCATTAACTTTCATTAATACTTATATTTATTTATTTATTTATTTATTATCCTTTTCTTGTTCTGGGCCTTCAACTCAACAGGCTTGCGCCCAATTACAGAGTGACCCGCATAATTTAGAATGATCAAGACGCAGAATAAAAACAACCATTTAAAAAAATATTGTATTAATAATGCAATAGAAATATCATCCACGCAGTCGTGTGGAAATTGTAAAAACATACCCGCTTTGCTATCGCTGAGCATTTTGGATTATAAGGAAGTAATGTAAAATTCATAAAGAAGAATTAGTAGAATCGGACCCGCTTCTCTTAACTAATTAGAAAAGAGCACTCACTATAATTAAATATAAAAGTTTAATTAGATCAGGAAAAATGAATGTTGTTTCGAGTTTATAAGGCAGTTTTACACATGGAGTCACTGCCACACCTGCACCATTACGCGACGAAAACCTAAGGGCTTGCACTTCATTGCAAAGCGGATCATACTTAATCTTTCGGTTAGAAATCACACTCTCCACACACTGGATAGGGCATGGGGCGATTTAATAAAACTGTTTTTTCTTTTTTCTGAATTAAAAAAATCAAATTATAATTTAGGCAAATCTGTTATATTAGATGAAGTCACCTTTACGAAAAATCACGATAAAATTGAGTCAGAAAGAGGATCTCGGCAATAGCTCAGACAGAAGGCTACTATAGGAAAATACAAGGGAAGCGTCCCATACGCTGCCCCTTAATACACTATTTTGGACACTTGAACACAACTCGTGATTCGGGAAACCAAGAACATATTTCTCAATAGGTGATGGCTGATGATTTAAAAATACAACAAAAGAGATGCGATGTACATGTTCAAGTAGAAATCATAAGCGTAGAAATAATTTTCATATCTACTATACACCTGACTATATATTGAATGAATTAACTTTGTCGAGACGGTTAGTTTCTCTTTATAGTCGTGTATAATACAAAACTTTATTTTATAGTAGAAGTCATATAAGTCACAGGAAAACTTCTGACAATCCTAAATTTAATTTAGACCAGGATTTAGACGTAAAAACAGCAGGCTTAGGTTCTGGCGCCTCGGGCGTTTCCATAGAAACAGCATTGTCATAGGTCATGTGTGTCATTTATCGTACTTAGCGGCCCATTTGAAATAAGAATGACAGATGTCATTAGAATGCACACTCATATATTTCACTTTATCTATCATAGCGGTTAAGATGATCGATTTATCTACCCTAACGGTTAAAGATTATCCTACTCCTATTAAAATGTCAATTTAACATATTATGTTATAAAATAAAATAATAAAACTATCGTCTTTTGAACAAAAGTCAATTTTGAGTTTTCATCGATATGTAGTAGGCTATGAGCTATCGAAACAACAAAAACATGATTCCATTTGGCCCTGAAATAGGCACATTTCTGTTCATTTAACTGACATAATTCCGAGATCGTACTGCTGGGCACGACACCCGGTATACGACATCAAGTAAATTTGTATGGTATTGTTTCTAAGTGTGTACATACATGGCCAAAAACTAACGCAAAATCGGTTTAAAGGTTGTACCTTATAGATACACCGGCTATTACTAAAGTAACAATTTTTCACACACACTGTTATTAATAGCAGAACAACGTTCAGTAGCAGTATAGGAAAAGTATAGTGCACCACACGCTTGAAAAGCATTCTTCGGTGACTTTAATGGAGCACGGCTCGCACAGGAGTTTTGGCGCAATTATCGTCAAAACCCCATGCATTTCTTATCGGAAATTCTAAGATCCATTTTAGTAGTTTTTAGATTACTTTATGGTCATGCCCCTTGTACAAACACTGATGGACATGTTGGTAAAGGGATAGGGGGCGCATGTGCACCGGAATGATCCAAAAACTACCAAAATTCAATTATATACATGGGGTTTTGACGATAATTGCGCCAGAACCCCTATTGGGTCTCTACTAGTAAAAGCTAGTTCACATTCACTTTAATTACTCTTAGCACATTATTTAAAATGTGTAATTAGAAATAGTAATAAAATGTGTGATGTTCCACTTAAAATAGTATAAAATACTACTATATTGAAAGCATTTTACCCCAACAGACCATTTTTACAAAAGAAGACATGCGATAATTCAGACCGATATAATAAGTGGTTTTCACAATATTCGACTAGTAATGTCGAGGATTTCCGTACTTCTAAATGTGATTTTCTATTACTTATTGTAACGTGATTTATAAATTCGGGTTCGATTTATATCAATATTTATTAAACAAAACTAAACACTACAAAAAAAAACCGTACAATTTATATCAATTATTTATATCACACACTTCGCAATTTATATTTCCGCGCTCTAATGTTTCATACGTACTCGATCTCGTTCGATAGTAAACTGCCGCGATGTTCGGTCCGCAACCATTTATACACGCAAGCAATGTAAGTCCCGAACATTCTCGAATACGCGTAGAAAATTCCAGAGCGCCAAAGGCGACGTCATGTCTGGAACATTTCCGTTACACTGCCCCCTTCTTAATTCTGGACGTCTCGTTCAGAAACTGCGTTAGTATTACTTTTTAATACCTCGTGTCGGAATCTGCAGTCAGAGCCTGCTCGACAAACACCTTTCTTGAAAAAGTAACAGTCCACAGTTTTGCGGAGGGTCGTCCCCTGTGGGTTGAAGCAGCATACTATAATTCGAACGCTAGTGTTTCTAAAAATCACTTCGATCATGGTTCGCACTATTTTCCAGTCCAACCCATCTAAACCACATCCAATCTTCGGAATCGCCAAGCTATTTATGTCATAGTATGCCATGAGTTTCCTTAAGCTTTTTAAAGCAGACCAGAGGTTTTCATAGGTGGGTTTGCCTTCTGACGTTTTCTTTGAAACCAAGTAGAACAAAGAGCGTTGACTATCTTCCAAGTGCAGTACTTTACCCACTCGTGGTCTTTGCTTTATCAACTCGTCTATTCTTCCAAATCTTTTCCGGAATACGGAAGCTATACCTCTACCCATGCGAAGGTCTTCGGCGACACAATGGGCAATGGAAACGTTAACCGGAAGCTCAAAAATATTTTGACAAATTTCCTGAGTAACGCCAAATCGAGCTTTCTTCCGCTGGGCGTAATTTGACATAAAATCGTTAAAGTTTGGCTCGATCCCAAAGCTGCGTTCCTCTTCTCGAATACTTACCTCTAACTTCTTCGTTGTTGTTGGATCCGGCATATCGTGCGAGTCGATTAATGTGGACAACTTTCGGTTTCCGGTGGTTCATTCTGATACGATATATCACGTCATTTATTTTCTTGATCACCTCATATGGACCTTCCCATTGTCTTTGTAGCTTGGGAGAAAGACCTCTTCGCCTCTGTGGATTGTGCAGCCATACCAGATCTCCAGCTTCAAAAGTTTCATTGACCGAGCGGAGGTTGTATTGATTTTTCATGCGATCGCTGGCAATCTGAATATGACTTCTAGCCAAGTCGTGAATATCGTTCATCTTCGCCTTTAATTGGTCAACATAATTTTCACCTGCGACATATTCTTCATGGGGTTTACGCCCAAACTCGAGATCACATGGAAGGCGTAGTTCACGACCCAACATAAGGCAGGCAGGAGTCTGACCCGTGGTGTCGTTGACGGCTGATCGATATGCCATAAGGAACAGGTGGAGGTACTGGTCCCAATTTTTCTGATGTTCTGCCACGACTTTTGAAAGATATTTACCCATCGTTCGATTTATTCTCTCAACCATTCCATCTGACTGAGGATGCAAAGGTGTTGTTCTGGTTTTATTGGCTCCTACCAATCGACAAACATCTTGGAACAAAGCCGATTCAAAGTTCCTTCCTTGGTCTGAATGGATTTCTATAGGAACACCAAAACGTGTAAAGAACTCCTTTACCAACACTTCTGCAACTGTTGCTGCCTTTTGGTTTGGAATGGCGTAAGCTTCAGTCCACTTTGTGAAATAATCCATAGCGACTAGGATATATTTATTTCCGCCATCTGTCTCGGGAAACGGTCCTGCGATATCGATAGCAACTCGTTCCATCGGACTACCAACGTTATACTGCCTCATGGGTGCCTTCTTCTTGGAAACTGTTCCGTTTCCAGTAGCACATAACTCACATTTTTGACACCATCGCCGGACATCTTCTTTACGGTTGACCCAATAGAATCGCTCACGTACCCTTTGCAACGTTTTCGTAGTACCAAAGTGTCCTCCGGAAGCGCCGTCATGCAATTTTCGCAATACTTCCGACACTTTGCTTCTAGGTACTACTAATTGCAGCGTCGATTCGGTGCCATCTTCACTTTCAAAGGTCCTATACAACAGGTTGTCTTTCAGAGTCAGGCTATTCCATTGGCCCCAATAACTCTTTACTTCAGGACTTGTGGCACTAATGTCTTGCCAGCCTGGCCTTTGTCCGTGGCGCATCCAATTCAGAACAGTTTTTATACTTGGGTCGTTTTCTTGGGCCGTTTTGATTTCGCTTGGCTTCCATTCCTCACTCTCTACAGTTGTTCGTCGCAGATGGCCAATCTTGTCTTCTATTCTAGAACAATGTGTGCAGTTGTCCTTGCACGGTCTTCTTGACAAAGCGTCTGCATTATTGTGAACTTTTCCAGCCCTGTGTTCAATGTCGTAGTCATATTCCTGAAGACGTTCTAACCATCTTGCCACCTGTCCTTCTGGGTTTCGGAACTGCAAGAGCCACTTTAGCGCTGCATGATCTGTCCTTATCAGGAACTTGCGGCCGTAAAGATATTTATGGAAATGTTCGCATGCCTTTACCACACCCAGGAGCTCTCGCCTAGTCACACAATAATTCCTCTCGGGTTTCGACAGTACTTTGCTGAAATAGGCAATGACTCTTTTCTGTCCGTCTTGCAATTGAGAGAGAACAGCTCCAATGGCGGTGTTACTGGCATCGGTATCTAGCACAAACTTTCCTTCATTTCTGGGGTAGCCAAGGATAGGTGCGCTAGTAAGAGCTTGTCGGAGATGTTCGAAAGCTCTTTGACAGTCTTCACTCCATTCGTACTCATTGCCCTCTTCTGTCAACTTTATTAATGGTTTGGCAATGTTGGCAAATCCTTTCACGAATCGTCTATAATAGATGCACAAACCGAGGAAATTTCGAATCTCGTGCTTGTTCTCAGGAATCGGCCACTCTTGAATCGCTATAATCTTCTCTGGGTCAGCTGTAACACCATCACGAGATACGATGTGCCCCAAATATTTAACTTCTTTTTGGAACATAAAGCATTTCCTGGGACTTAGTTTTAAATTGGCCTCTCGTAATCGTCCAAACACCTCTCTCAGGTTCTTTAGGTGTTCTTCAAAAGTTTTTCCTACGACAATTACATCATCCAAATATACCAGACATGTCTGCCACGTTAGTCCCTTTAGAACTGCTTCCATAAGTCTCTCAAACGTCGCGGGGGCATTACACAATCCGAAAGGCATTACTGTGAATTGCCAAAGTCCAGAGCCTATAGAAAACGCGGTCTTCTCTCGATCTGTCGATTCCATCCCCACTTGCCAATAACCACTCTTTAGGTCGAGTGTGGAAAACCATTGGGCTCCAGATAGAGTGTCCAAGGTGTCGTCTATTCTTAGCAGTGGATAGCTATCTTTCTTGGTGACCGAATTTAATAGACGGTAGTCAACGCAAAATCTTGTGGAGCCATCCTTCTTCTTTACAAGCACTATCGGTGATGACCAAGGACTATTCGATGGCTCGATGGCACCTTGTTTTCTCATGTCTCTAATAATCTCCTCAGCTTCGTCTCGTTTAGCCAAGGGGAGTCGCCTTGGCTGTTGTCTAATCGGTTGGGAATTGCCAGTATTTATTTTATGGGTGACTATGCTCGTCTTGCCAATATCCATCTAAAGTGGCCATTATAATTTTTTCACTAAGTCCTGGTATAATGACGTCATGAGTGGTTAACAGGCGGATAACATCTTCTTTGTCTTCATGGAAAGGGAGTTCTTCATCGCCGACCTTTAACACGCCCTTTTTCACGTCTAACACAGCTCCGAGTTTCTTAAGAAGATCCATCCTCAAGATGAATTGATCAGAAATATCAGCAATTAGCACCTGGTGATTGATGGTGGTCTTTCCGATGGTGACAGACATTTGTATTTCTCCGTGCGTTTTTATTCTTTCACCAGTTGCTGTTTTTAACTGCACGGTCGAAGATGAGATCCGAAAATGATTCTTCAATAACTCTGGTCTTGCAATAGTTCTTGTTGCACCTGTGTCTACTAGCAAGGATCTGTCTTCTCCATTAACTCGGCCGTCGATGTACAGACTCAGAACTTTTCCAGACGACGTAATGTTTACAGTGAAGATCGGGGCTTTGTTTCTGCAGGTCGACGATAGCCCCTTCCTGTCGACCTTTCTTAGTTTTCCGACTGCTGTAATGGTTTTTTGGCAGTTGCGGCGAACGTGTCCAATCTCGCCGCAATTCCAACATCGTGGTTCACGTTTCTTTGCCAGTGACTGTATTGCTTTATTGACCTTTTCTTCCATTACTTTACTGACCTTTTCTTCCACTACTTTACTGACCTTTTCTTCCACTACTTTACTGACCTTTTCTTCAAAACTTTCAGAACCACCTTCCTCTTCGATGGTTCTTACCCGGCTGTCACTGCGAGGTTCCACCATACGTACTCGCGCACTTCCATGACTAGCTTTCTTGGCGGCTTCGAATTCTACCGCATGGGCCAAAGCTTTCTCAATTTTGTCGTGCCTAGCCAGTCTCAAAGCCTGCTGGGCATCTCCATCACGAACGGCATCGATAAATGTTTGTACAGCATGTTGATCAAGAAAGCTCTCCGGTGCCGTAGGATATGCCAATCAAATCAGTCTAGCGATGTCCGCTTCAAGTTCCTGCAAACTTTCTCCAGGTTTCTGCATTCGGTTCTTGACTTGGGCATAGTAAACTTGCTGAAGGTGTTTATCGCCATATCGCTTTTCGAGTCGCGCTACTATTTGTTAGAAGTTCTGTTGATCCTCGGGGATAGTCCGCAACACATCCAGAGCATCTCCTCTCAGAGCAAGAATCAGGGCTGTAGTTTTGTCTTGAAGAGTCCATTTATTTGCCGCAGCCGCTGCTTCAAACTGTCGAATGTACGTGGTCCAAGAAATCTTACCATCAAAACTAGGTGGCTTGCTGAACGTCGCCTTCGACTCTTGTATTTGTTTCTGGGTCGACCTTCTTGTAATGAGTAGACTGTGGCACCTCAAGAAGACGGTCCATCAGTAATTCATCTGGGGCACTACTAGTACGCTCTTCCGTAGTCAGTCGCAAGAATTGCTCGCGCAGCTCTTCATACTTGTGCTCAATCTCAACGAATGTTGCTTTAAATGTTTTGGAAACTTCCGTAATTCTATCTTCAAATTTTTCTTCAATTGATGTAGAGACTTCTTCGATAATCTTTCTAGAATTTTCCTCCATCTTCTCGAATTTCTCTTGAATATTTCTAGAATTTTCTTCATTAATCTTTCTAGAATTTTCTTCCAACTTCTCGAACTTCTCTTGAATATTTCTAGAATTTCCTTCATTAATCTTTCTAGAATTTTCTTCCATTTTCTCGAACTTCTCTTCAAAATTTCTAGAATTTTCTTCCAACTTCTCTTGAATATTTCTAGAATTTTCTTCATTAATCTTTCTAGAATTTTCCTCCATCTTCTCGAACTTCTCTTCAAAATTTCTAGAATTTTCTTCCAACTTCTCTTGAATATTTCTAGAATTTTCTTGGGTGCTTTTCATTTCTTGTTGCAACACCTGTTGGCCATTTTGGATTTGCTGGAGCAAATTGAGCATCGTTTCTTCCATTTTAGCGGCAGCAGATCTTGTTACAGGCATACACAAGCACAAGCACTTAATTTAATCTTACTTTTAATTAATTTAATTAATCCCACTTCTGACACCAATTTAACGTGTTTTATAAATTCGGGTTCGATTTATATCAATATTTATTAAACAAAACTAAAACACTATAAAAACCGTACAATTTATATCGATTATTTATATCACACACACTTCGCAATTTATATTTCCGCGCTCGTTGTTTCGTCCGTACTCGTTCGGTAGTAGACTGCCGCGATGTTCGGTCCGCAACCATTTATACACGCAAGCAATGTAAGTCCAGTACATTCTCGAATAATCGCGCGCGTAGAAAATTCCAGAGCGCCAAAGGCGACGTCATGTCTGGAGCATTTCCGTTACATTATATTTTGTGATACATGAATAAACCATATTGCCAATGCAGTAGGTAATAAAAACCCAAGAGTTGTCACTTTCGCTGATTTTTAATTTTTTAACACTAAGTAACTACAAAATTGCAATTGCCCCTTTATAAATCGAGATTGTCATCGAACACGCTTGACTTGAAATTCATCTATGAACTAATTCTTACCCGAATTGTTACCAATTGCAGAAGAAGAATATTTAACATTTCTATACTTAAGGAGTTGGCATAGTAACAGGCCTGGAGAAACAGAGACAGAAAGTATGAGTTCATAAAGCAGTTCTTCCGTCTAAAGCAGGCATGGGCAACCTTTTTTTTTCCAAGGGGCCAAAATAAAATTTTTCATATGCACCACGGGCCACAGTTGAAAATACCAATAAAAAGCATGTTTAAAGAAATCAATAATTATCTATTCCTTTTTGGTCTTGATCTATTTTTTGTTATCGTAAAAATCATTTTTTACAGAAATTGCCACGATTTTGCATACAACATTTTCCAGATGTGGATAATAAATCTCCATATTCAGCTTGTATCCAAATTTTCATTTGTGTTCTTAAGATTTGTTGCAATATATGGCTTAAAAATGTTGCTTACTTCTAAAACACGTGTTGTTTTATTGGCCCACCCGGTATATATCGCGACGAAAATTCTGGAAAATACCTGGCGATATCTCTGAAACAAGAAATACATCTTCAAAGACGTCTTGGAAACTTCGGACCGCGTCCACTAGATGCTGCACGCGTAACATAATCAAAGATCATTATCATAATCATATTAATTAATTAATTCGAATTTTTAATGAAATTGGCGGGTCGTATGAAGTATTAACTGTGAATTAGCTTTCTTCGCAAGAAACCTATTTAGATGACTTTCTCCTGGCAAAGTTGAACAAAACTTGTCTCATAATGCGCAACTAGCTGTAAATTATTTAAATCAGGTTTTTGGAGAACGTTGGGTTGGACTCTAGAACGAATTCACCTAAGAGCTAAAAAATTCAGATTTTACGCTACTCGACTTCTTTTCAAGGGGCTCTGTAAAAGATGCAGCCATCACTCCAGTTAACACAGTCACATAGTTGATTCTTGTCGGGAATTTGTCCAGATGTTTTCAAGCGTACTAGAGAGATGCGAAATGTGTATCAAGCAGATCGGATTTCAATTCGATGTTGTGCTGTGATAAACTCAGATGATTGCTATTTAGTTTTAATGATTGGGTTACCATTAATCAATACACGTTTCTCGAAAGAACGTTTATAAAGGAAAAACCGTAGGTAGGTAGCTGTAAAAAGTAAAAGCCGGCGCGACACCTTTATAACCATTTTATTTAAATTGTACCTATATGTGGTGAAAATCGGTTCAGAAGATTTTAGTTGCGACATCCCTGTTTTTTGTATTATTGTCGTGTTGCGTTTCCATTTTCAGTAAAAATCCTTAACATTTATGGTATGTGGGCAAAGGAAAAGATCGCCAATCAACTTTTCCTATCGCTAGAAAAAACTTACTTACTTGGCTAATAATGTAAAATACCATTTCTGGGTTTCATTATGTTCATATTACAGACAGTAGATTTCTATGTGAAAATTACTTGCCTTGTCCATTGTAAAGTTATAGGAACTTTTCTCAAATATGAAAACGCATCTTGCAGAATTTCTAAACAATTTCGGATATTTAAGTTATTCAAAGTATACTTACAAAACGCACAAAGCACTTTACAGTTATTCCAACAAGTCGGAACAAAAAATACTAAACCTTCTTTGCATAAAAGTCGGGTCTTGCTTTATACTGCAGTAATTTGAACTGCTCTGGCTTCTGGAATTAGGGCACTACAAATATCTATGTTAGTGTGCAAAGTCAATGTCTATATGTCTAATAAATCCATGGAAACTAACTGTCAGGCAAGTTTAAGTGAAACACGAAAGAACGGTCCTAAATAATATAAATAATAAAGTTGGTGTTCTTTTGATGTTACTATCTAAAATTAATTTTTTTCATTTTAAACAGAAGCGCCTACGGGTAGCGGTTTCGCCGTACTCGAATCAATCTTGTTATGCCAGTCGAGCTTTTACCAGCTTTTAGGAGATCAATAGAGTAGACTTGAGAAAAATATAAGTTTCGGACGACCTCAATTATACCGCTTCAAAGTTCAACGTTTGAGCAGCGAAATGCAAACGGGATGTCGCGAATCGCTTTAAGCTCTCCGAAAAAATAAATCGGTGTGCGTGCTTTAAATGCTATTTTTCTGTATACTTGTATTATAATATAATACACATTATCATGATACAATATATGTATATGCGTTACCACGATCTTGACCTGTAGCGGTTTTTTCAATTTTCTCAAAGCGGGTCCCTTTGAGATTACAGTTGTAAACCTGCTTTTGATATCCGCTCAATAATTTTGATTAAAATTGTTACATTACTTGAACTCATTTCATAACAAACCCCAGGTACTTTAGGAACACAACCATTTTTAATAAACGTTAATAATTTTGAAGATACAAACGCACATTTTCACTATACACTAAAGGATCGTAAACTTGGCTATTTCGTTTAGTAACATACTAGCGATATTTACCTCGTCTAATGTAAATATTTACCTTCCTTTCTTGGAGATGACACGTCTGAAGCTTCTATGAAATTCTGTGTTAGGCAAATTAAAACCGTACTCATTTTACGTGAAGAGCATGGTAAACTGTACAGAATCGACCGATTAGGCCATTATATTGGTCTCTAAAAATATGACCCAGTTCATTTTCCAGTCTTCCTTCCAATATAATAACCTGAATTTTTTGTTTTTTGCGAAATTTTCAATTCAACTGAGTATATACGAAATTAGATCGCCCAGTAGTAGGCAAGGGATACTTTTTTGATCTGAAGGACCAATTTTTAAATGAGCATAAGTTTTTAGTTTGAAAAGTGATCTTAAAGAACTAGTCAACCAATTTCGTAGAATTCTCTCCATTTTCGTTATTCCGGCAAGGATTTCAGTGGAATTTTTTATTCGAACTTTCGAGAACTGATTTCGGATTCGTGATTTTCATGTTTAAAAACCCCCAGATACTAAATTTTGCCGAAGCCAGATTTGTTGGCACCCGCATGAGCCCTTTTGTGGTAGGAATTTTAAAAGTTTTTTGCAAAACGGAAATTGCATGCCCAAAAACCTATTCAAAGAAGTGCCACCAGTCTGCATAACTCTTATGGTTGTTCAGAAAAAAAGGAAGAACCGCACATCCAACTTTTGCACAGTGATGTGATTTTAGCGTCGAGTTGTTTAGCGAGACGATTATGATTTCTCCCAATCGTCTAATCGCTCGCTCGCTCGCCGTAGGGGCGCCCACTCACTCGATGGCTTAATGTCCATCGATTTAAAAGAGTAGGGATGCACCGTATACGATGAAATTTTGTTACTGAATTGGCAATGTGGGCAAAAAATAAGGAATGACATCTCCGTTAGTTATGAACCGAATTGCATAAAACTCAATGTCAAAAGTTGAGCCTAATCGATTCAACACTCACAGCGCCCTTTTGTCATCTCGGCCATCAGGGCAGACTAGAGAACTACTATCTATGGAAATGGCCATGTTTGACTAAATCTTGCTATATCTCGTTATATACCCAGAACCACACTTGAACGAAAAAATCATTAACCGCAGTCTCTCGTTGACATACAAACTCGCCGTCTTAAAATTTTACTCATTTTTATATCGTTCCAATTCCATAATAATGCTGTAACCGCAACCGTGCGTTACTTTCAACTTATTTTTTCTTTTGCTTGAAACTTTATGTTCCTTATCGTCATCAGTAGCAATAAGAATTTTTTTATCGGGCGAAACGATAAAATGTCCCAACTTAAATGGAATGCCAACCGTTTTCTGCTAATCATGTCCTTCCTCTCTAAGAACATTAATATTTACTTTCAATTTGTAAAATTTGACTAGGTATTTGTTTAAATATCAAGTTGTTCGTGAGCATTTCGAAAATTTTAGATTAGAACAATGGATTACCTACACACCAACTGTTGGAATAAGGATTTTTCAAGTAGGTATAATTGAATTTCTCAATCGTTTGGAAAGCGAGAGAAAGTCAATAAGGCTATTGGATCATTATGATTACTCTACGCAATTTTAAGGAAAGTAATTATTAATGTGAAATTTGAGTTCTACCTCTAAATGCATGGTTTCTTAATATTCTCTTCTTTCCAACCGTCTTTAAATATTCTCGTTGATTACTAAGCTTATTCGGATTCTTTGAACTCTGTATGTACGTTAAGAAATTACTTTTAGTGTCGACTATTTCTTAAACGTCATTAAAGTAAGGCAAGTTGTGCTGTTGGTCTGAACTCAGGCCTGTCACTATCTTAGGTTGACAGTTTTCCGGGATGTAACACTTGGGAGTCCATAACAATATTTGATTTCTCACGGGTTATCTCAATAAAGAAAACGGAGGCAAAGGGTTTGGAATAGGTGAACGATAAAAAATATTGTACACAAGACGAGACGATGAATAACAAAATCCTATTGTAGCATCCGAGGGAAATTATAAATTCTAAGCGAACCACATTTAAGTGATTGGTGATCTAGTAAGGACATTGTCCGTACTTGCACGTTACATGGACATATTTTCGAGGGTCTCTTCGGTTCCAGCAAGGTATGAAAAACTCAATATTGACAATTCTTTATTATAAATGTTTGGAGTTGCCCCCGTTGCCATCAATACATTTATTCACATTACTTTACACAATTCAAAAACTGCTTGCATTTTTTAAAATATTGTCCAAATACTCATACCCATACCCCAAGAATTTAATTTCGATAATGTGGTTATGAATTATTTTTTAAAAAAACCAAGACAAAAAATTAATAAATTTGACACAGTTCACGTCTTATTTTTTGACATTCTCGAAAACACTTACAGCTATATCCACTTTGCTTTTGTTATTTTTTTTTCATTCATACAAAATACTTTAGAAGCATCTGCGAAGATGATTACGATAGGAGATGTGACCAGAACATTGAGTTAATCTGATGCTGCTTTGGGTCAAACCCGCTACATAAATGGCCAGCTAGCTCAAGTATGATGAAATAAAAGGATTTTAGAACTTGCACAGCGGTTGATTCGTTCTGGGCAAATAATCTTTATAACCTCTTTGCATAGAATGCTACCCAGCTTCTTTAAAAAGTTGAACTAGCTCTGTATAAAACTGGGAAGATACCAGGGAAGTAATAATGACATTCAATACGAAAATACTGATATACAAGTTCCCTATTAAAGATGGGCATCAAAATTAAAACGTTTTCATTTGAAATTATTACCATACTTTGACGTTACATTGTTACACATGGTTTTTCAATGCGACGGTCACCTTGATTTTTTTTTAATAAATGACTTTATGTTACCATTTAAAAAACTCAAGATGGTGCTCGCACAGTTTGAGCGTGAGAGGTTTGGTTTCATCTTTAATATCGACCCTGTATATTATTCTTCAACGACAATCAAAATTAATAAACTTAATAAAAGGAAATTAAATTTCCGCGCATACAAAACATCTACCGCGAATCCCACACATTTACATTACACTTCAAATAAAACTCATACTTAATTCCACCAAATAAATAAACCCCTGATTCAATAATGATCGAATAAATTCGTTTACTGAATCTGACAACGATTGCCAACTTGTAAAATGATATTCCGACCACAAATTCGCACCGATAATGCCAAGTACTAGGTCACATTATAAGAATAAATGTTACCTTGAGTAATGCCGGACGCTGACGTCGGAAGTGAGTTCAATCTTTGAATATAAAATTTTATATTCAAAGGTTCAGTTCAAACGTTCCGTTTTAATCTTTGAAGTTTCATAAATTTGGATCTACATAGGAGTGGTCGCATGCAACTTAACTTTGTTTTAAGTGCACTAACATAAAGCCCATTCGTTCTCTATGCACTGATAAAAATAGGTTGGCATGACTATAACCGTTTTTAATCAATTATCAAGGTACAATCTGCATCCGCCATTTTTTTTCTTAAAGTCAAAATAACTTAAAATCCATAAATGGCAGATATAGACATGTGGGTATCAAAAGAACTGAAATTTTACGAGAATCCAAAAATGCAATAAAAAATAGGGGTTGCCATTTAAAATAACAAAGTTACTATCTACTTCCGGTGTTTCCAGAAGTGCGGCCATTTTGAAAATATTTGGCATCGATTCGGCCTTCAGAATAAGTACAAAATTTCAAAAACATACCTATTTTACTTTCCCAGAAACGTTTAACTAAAGCTCCCAAAAGACACCCTGTATTGTTTAATATCAGAAACCTTTTACTATATTTTTTATGCTACTTTTTTGTTCACAAAAATTCTTCATATATGAACATCCCAAAAATGCTTCATGGTGGATCGAGTAATATGTGTAGGTAGTGCATATTTTATGCATTTTGGTTTTTATACATACACACTAAATAGAGCACTTGAGCGGGTATGGTGCTTTTTGATTTATTTGCGAGCTTAGTACCAAAATTCCTATAGTGGATAAAAGATGAATAAAGATTGTTTTCAATTTCCAGTGGGGGCAAGAACACATTCTAGGTGGGGCTGGCCCCCACCTGGCCACCCCCTAGCTACGGGCCTGCGGGGATGTTTTGTTGAGAAGTGAATGTAAAATTCGTTTGAAACTTTTCTTGTAAATTTACGTAAAAGTGTAGAGTGTGAGTGACACGTCATTATTTTTATTTTTTGTCCTCTTTGTGTTTCCGTAAAAATCCAATATGGTGCCTATAAGAAATAAGAAAGTAGTAGCCTGTAGCTTCTACATATTTAGCGTGCTCTGGAAATTCTGCAAACAGATTCAGATTCTCCGAAAAAAAGTGCCGATAAAAGGTGCTAACGGGAACCGTCCATTTCCGACCGTTTAAGCTAGGGAAAATGAAAACGAAATTGGACATTATCATTTTTTCGGTGATATCTCATTAAAATTTCAAAAAGGGGCACCTTTGTCCCCATTTAACCTACATTGTATCTCGCACCGTTGCGGAGATCTCTTCAATTGCGCATAGGGTGCGTTGTGATCATTTGAAATTTGATTCAATTCTTTATGGAAATTCTTTTGGATTCATCGCATTGGTTCAATAAAATAGAACAAAAATGTTGTTCAAATTACCAGAACTGCAGTTACCAAGCACTTATTGTGTGGACTTGTCTATTAGAATTATTTGTTTCATTGGCCCTAATTAAAATAACGCATCAGTTAATAATGTAACGGATGTTCACCTGTTCGAAATGTACCCTTCCCCATTATACCTACCCAGTGCAATCGCGAAACGCATCTGATGGTGATTGTTGGTGTTAATTGAGGACTTTCCTTGTAGAATACAGTGGAATACGGGAACCTAAACTAACGCATGTGAACCTTATTTACGCTTTACTATTTATTATCCATAAATTAGGTTTCTCCTTTGCATGCCAATATATTATAGCTTTATAGAAACAATAAACAATTGTGGTTCCTTTTTATATATTAAAGAATCTCAACGAACCCCAAAAAATGGAGGATTACATTACATATATTATATATGATGTGATGAGCGTGTAACAAACGCGCGTCTCCTGGTTGTAAATTCATTAGTAAATAAATACTTGAACACTGCAGCATCTCGGTATAAATGGAACAGGTGTGAATTTACAGCTTTAGAAAGCTTTATTGTATCACTAAAGATAAATTATTTCATTCCACTTGTTTCATTCTCAATAGTTAAAACAATCGCATTTTATTCATTAGCGCAGTTCACTGCGTTGATTGTTTACGATTAGGAGATAAAGCTGTGCAATTATGCGTTACGCAAAATTACACTTTTATACCCGCTCGGAAAAGAAAAATTGGAAAACCCTTGAAACGGAAAAATGTAAATCGTCTATTTCAGTTTGTGTACCTAATCCGTATTTCTTATTTATATTTTTATTAAAGATTTAAAGTTGCATTAAATCGTTGTAGAGAAATAAAAGCTGAAATACATGTCTAGAAAGTCACAGTTCAATGTGGAAGTTGAGTATATTTTGAATGCAAATTTTTTTATATACGTAGTAAACGTTATAAACGAAACGAAATTCTAACAGTATGCTGATGTAACTTTAATAAAAAATATCAATTATCATTCTTTTTTCTTTATAGGAAACCGAGTGTTTAGCATTGGAAGCGAATATTCGTTGGGCGGAAGCGTTTATTTTGGTTTATTCCGTAACCGACAAGTGTTCATTTGATGAGTGCAATCGCCTTAAGTTTCTAATTAACTATAACAAGAGGAGAAGGCGTCTGGGTGGAGGTTCAAAGGACAGTCCTTGCGATGTTCCGGTGCTTTTAGTAGGAAATAAGACTGATCAGAGCGAAGACAGGATGGTATCGTTGGAAGAGGGACAAAGGAGAAGCAAAGAAATCGGTTGCATTTGTTTTCATGAAATTTCCGTTCGTGAGAGTATTGAGCAGGTAAATATAATCTCGTTTGAAAAGGGGTAATTCACAGGAACGTTTAAGGTGTTCGCTGTTTTTCGCGATGTCTGCCGTTTTTGGAGACTACAAAGTAAGTGTCCGAGTAAATTGAAAAGATCCGGCAGTGAGAAGGAAGCTGTTTCCCCTGACACTGTCAGGTTGATATGTTCCTCGACAGTATCTCCAGTCGCCGTTTCGTCTTTAAACTCGAAATCTTCCGTCGCTATTGGCCATCGATGGACTGAGATAGAATTGGAAGAGGACGCGGAATCAGAAACTAGTAAAGCGAGTACTTCATCTAGTCCTAGCGAATCCATAGGTCCCTTTCGAGAAAGGGCTTCCACCGACGGCCATCTTTTGCAAAGACCTTGGCGGTGGCGATATCCACCACCCGCTGCCGAATCAAATCCCGAAATGTTTTACACAAGAGCCAATAGAAGAATGAGTATATCAATGAAGGGAAACAATGCTAGTTACTAGGCTAACGAAAGTAGCCCTACATTGACAAAATGGCTTAATACACATATCCAATTAAGCGATTTTATACGTATTTACACGAAATTTATTAGTAAATCGGATTAGAAGAGTTTTATAAACGTTTGAGCATGTTTTGACAATAATATGTATAACGATCATAATGTTGACGAAAACGCTCTATTGCTACCCTGACAATTTTTTAATTATTTACGTCCTTGTAAAGATACCTACACGACGCAACGTGTTGTACATGCCAGAACGAAACGGTATCATAAGTTACACGCACTTTGCTATTGTACATTGCAGATGTTAACGTAGGTGTCCACCGTCAATTTACTAAAGCGTAAAACCATTCTAACTAACGGAGTATTAGTACATGCAGATTTCGTTTTAGATGCGTATTTTGCATAATGTGTGTCAGGAGAGCAATTAGTAGTTCTAATTATTAAACCTGTTTACTTATATTCTGTTGTTTAATATACACAAATAGATGTTGGATGTTCTGTAAATATTTTTGGAATTCTACTTATCTATAAACAGAAAATCAAAAAAGTATCATAAGAAATGCGTCAATGGGTATATCGGGGATATACAGGGTGTCCCAGATCGCTTGCGGTTGCATGGGTACCTTTCTTATTATTAAAGATAGAGAATTAATTGGTTAAATGGACAATGTTTTGCAGTTTTAGATGTTATTTAAAATTTCCTCGTGGAAATTCAAAATGTCGAATAGGTTTGATGTAAATTCAATTAGTTTTTTTGAATTCACGTCAAACCTATTCGACATTTTGAATTTCCACAAGGAAATTTTAAATAAGCATCTAAAACTGCAAAACATTGTCCATTAACCAATTCTCAATCTTTAATAATAAGAAAGTTACCCATGCAATGCAATTGCACGCGATCTGAGACACACTGTATATGGGTAATATATTACGATATCTATAAATCTATAACTACTTATTCAATGCTTTTGTGCAGTATTAGTAAATTCCAAGCGGCTATAGGTTTCGTATTTATATCTACATTTTTATCCCAAACGACGCGACGGTTAGAATGAAGACCAAATCTATGCGATCGAGTTGCATCATGCACAAACATTGCTATTTTGGTACGTTCCATAAAACAAATAATGTAAAAAGGATTAATGTTATAAATGGTTACTTGTCTACGAACATTGGAAATGAGCGCAACAGATCAATTTTATAATTATTGATTTTCGCAAGATAATCTATTATATTCCACCAATGGGATGTTCGCAATGTCATTTATACCAACAAGTACTGTTAATAAATTAATCATTATCACTATCAATATCGGTACCGAAATCATGTACCTACGTAGAATATTTTATTTGAAAAGAAGCTAATCGAATCACATGGTTATCTATTAATTGTGCTGTATTGATTGTTATCTGTCTGATACATATTTATTGTATCGTAATACATACAGAGTGTACAACAGATACACCCAACATAGGGCTATTGTCAAGATGTCAGTATTTTCGCCCTAATATCAAATCACAAACAGGGCATAATTCTCACATGAAGGAAGTTTAATATTTAATGATAAGTACTCTTTATTTTGAATGTACCAATTGCACACTCTGTAATATAGAGTAATGTTTATTAAGAAGTAGACATATGGGTTTACATGTATTGTTTTTCTCTATGTCAACTTTTAAATGACAAAATCTTTTGAAAAGCGCCGAATTTTATGCATCCAAAATAACTTTTTAAAACAAGTAAAGATCTGGCCTGCGTAATAATGAAATTAAAAATGTTGCTTTGGCTTCAGTATTTTTATTTTCGTTCGTGTGCGATGGATTAAACCGCTGAGTGAAGAATTGAGGATTCAATGATTAAACTGAAAAAAGAGTTGATATTAATTGGTATATTGCCAGTAACAGTTCTAAGGAGCCTAAGAGATTTATTTTCTGTGAAGCCAAAGCAACAATAGTCAAATTAATTAATATAACAGCCAGATCTTTATTTGTTTTAATCAGTTATTAGATGCATAAAGTTAGGCACCCTTCATTGTCATTTGATAGTAGAACAGGGAAAAACAATACACGTAAATCCATATGTCTCCTTCTTAATAAATATCACAGTATACACTTTAATTCAACATTTGGACCATTGTTTCACTGTGATTGTTATTCGTGTAAATATATAATTAGTTTCCTAAGTAATGTATAATTATATTGTTGCTGACGTTGTGATTAAAGCTTTTGTATTTCGTATTGGCCTAAGTATTAAGACTTCCCAGGAAGTATTTGATTTTATTGTCAAAAATGTTGGTTACGAAATATATTTGTGATGTTTGAAGCAAGTTAATTGGTTGAAACCTTTTTACCTCCTTCGTATCTTTTCCTGGGCTTATTCGAAAGAGAAGTCCATGTTTTCAGCCCCAGCACAACAACAACAAAATTATCACTGATATTCTCGTATTGGTCCGTTTAGTAAGTGTCTATACACGATAAAAATAAGGCGTTGTAATAGCATTTAAAGCGACTAGGCAGCGGGACGAGGATGTAGCTCTTTTTGCCTGGAGATCGCCTGTATATCCATCTTCCAGATGCACCTTTGAATGTAATGACTTCTTTACAGGAATTTTCTTGCTTCTGTTAGCCAGTGTGGTGCATATCTATACATATTTGAACACTAATTAATAGCATTGTTATTAAATTAATAGTACCTAACCATGATAGAAACTCAATCCAATGTTGTTTGTCAATCATATGTATAAATTTGTCCATTTTTTATCGTAATGACCCCGGGGATAGATATAAGCACAGATTTATAAATCTGTGATATAAGTTCGTCGGTCGAGTCCCTTACCCTACTACGCATAGGTATGAACACTTATATGGGTAACACATACGCATCTACTTTTGTACTCTAATTGATCAAGTTTACGTAATGTTAACTACTCGATTTTTTTTTGTAGAACCAATCCACAACACGGAAGAGTTTATACTGTATTAGAAAGGAGCAGTGGTCGCCACTAAGGGGAAGAGAACGTCTTATTTGAAAAAAAAATGCAATGGCAATTGATTTAAACCAAAATCAACAGTCAATACAGATTAATAGTATCCGAAACGGAAATTGTCCTGAATTAAAACCTAATAGTATATTAAACGACAGCAAGATATTCTGACCAATACTTGCGGCTTGGACTCAATTGTGCATCTTGCCTGTAATTAGGGTGATTGTCCTATTATTACCAATACTTTTAAATCAAAAGATAACCTTCAGACAAAAATTATTGCAATTTGAGTATTAACTTAAAAGTGTAGTACAAACTGCGAGCGGAATTTTTATTACCTACGTATGTTTACCAATAGCACCAATGAACAACAAATTTTAAATAATCTTGTTCATATTGACATGCAAACCACAATTGAGTATATAATAAGGTCGCTTTGTAAACTCAGAGAATTCAATCCCTTATTAATAGAAAAACGTGTATGTAATAAATTCAGTAGATTGAGAATTCTGCCAACTCCTATATAGTTCCGGTTGCTCCCCAACTAAATCTAAATATTGAACAGGAAATTTTAAACCGTTACGTATTCGTTCAAGATAAAAATAGTGTCACCACAAATTGCACCGATTTAATCGAAAATACTGTCGAATTTGTTGATGGTATTAAATTGGGCAAAAGCTGCGATTAAGCATCAACTTGAACAACGTTTTTATTAAAACAGTTTCTATAATGGCAGATACGAATATTAAATTATAACAAAAGACACCACCTTAGATAAAGTTGGTGGTAAAAGGACGTTTTACTTCAACACTGGATGTCATGCCGAAATGAACAACAATCAACTCACAAAGCTACTGCGAGGCTCTTAAGAGACTTCGGCAAGCCATCCAAATCAAAAGAAGGGTTAGCATCACCAAAGGAGTGTGTTTGCATTATGACAATGCGCGTCCACATGTATCACATCAAGCGACAACACAATGGATTCATCTGGGATATCATATCATTACTTGTTTCCTGCTTTCAAAAAACACCTTGGGGGACAGAAATTCAAGTCAGACGAGAAAGTCATTAGTTGGCTTCACGGCGCGACGGAAGAGGGGTATGAGTTAGTGTGGTGTCACACTATGCGTTTTTACCGCTCCCGCTAAAACGGATGCGGTTTGACAGGATGAGATCTACTTGTCACACTATTCCGGTTTAACGGGATGCGTTTTTGCTATATTTTGGCAGTCTAAGTAGTGTCATGTCTCAATTATTGTTAAAGATGGTTTATGCGCTTGAGGCGGAGGGGCTATTGCGAAAGTAGATATATTGTCAATACTAGATTGATCCTTTTAATTCAGGACGAGAATCTACTAATAGGTTCGCGAAGTTTTATGAAAAAATTCGAATGAACAAGAAAACATTTTTTGTATATTACCGAATGTCCAAAAATTCAATTTCTACCCATGATTTCTCCCTACAGCTTTTGTCTACATACTCTTTAGATTGTTTTTCCCACAGTGCAGTTTTTGCATGCACGCACTAGATGAATAAACCGACATCAAACATTGTAAACCTAACAAAACACCCGGTTGCAACGCTCAGTGTGACAACTGATGACAACCAACGTGCAACAACACGTGGTTTCATGTCATTGGGTTGTCATGTCATCCTGCGCAGCGGCAGCAGGATGCGGTTGCATCCGGTTGGTGCGGCGAAAACGCATATATGTGACTGGTACCATTTAATAACGTGTGATATTATCATCCCGTCAAACAGGAGCATTTTAGCGGGAGCGGTAAAAACGCATAGTGTGACACCACACTTACGCAAAAAGTGATAAATCGTTAAGGCGACTTTATAAAAAATAGCTAAACGTTCAAACCTCCCAGCGGAAAGTTGTGAATAAAATTGATTTTCTATGACAATTCAACTCATGTATAAAAAATCGCATAAGCCGCAGTGCAATTGTCACTTTGACAGCGGCAAAAGTTACCTGCAACTTTTCCAGCGACAAATGCACTAGTGGTTTTTTCACTTATTCATTTTGAACCAATTATCGCGTTATCCTTTTCCATATGACTAGTTTGACGTCTGTCAATAATTGATTAGTTTGGTGAATTTCTTGTTCGTTAAATTGTCCTGCCGAATTGCACTCGAGGTTTGTATTTAGACCGAGTAAATTTGTATTGTTGAAATTCAAATCTGTTTCCTTTTAGCAATTGAACTCGAAAAACTGTCAACCTAAAAATGCTCCACCTTCGGTGTCGCATTTTTATTAGTTGACAGTTTTACTCGTCGAATTGCTAGGCAACAGATTTTCATTACCTAAACAACCCAAATTTACTCGGTAAAATACAAACCTCTTGTGCAATTATAAGTGAAAAAAAATAGGAAACCTTACTTTTCAATGGCTCCTTGATACTTTCTTTATATACATACAATAGAAGTATGGTTTATTCGAATATATGGTCAATTAATCACTTAATACCTGTAGTGGCTGTAGTATTTATGTACCTACCTACCTACTTACTTTCAGCCATATTTTACAGATTTGATTAGTCTATCTTAATTCAAAGGTTTGTGGGAAAAAAATTCGCGGTCCATTTCAATTTAAATCTAGTTACATGAGACGAAATTTCCCTTCCCTTAACAACCCTTTACAAAAGTTAAAAGAGATAAAAATGTGGCTATATTAAAAGGAAAAGAGAATAGCGATAAACCTCTACCAATATTTTGACAGCAGTCAATACGATAAATACTGGTAGTGAATAATATTTTGTTTAACCATAGAGTAAAAAAAGGTTTCCTGGGGCAACCGGGCAAAATACGTGTAAGGACCTATACTTTCTCCAAAGAATGGTGATTTATTTAGGTAACAATGCGACCTATTGTAATACGACTATCTTGTGGCACGAGTGGCGACGCGAAGCGTAGCCACGAGTGCCCGCAAGATAGGAGTATTACAATAAAGCATTGTAACACGCGTTTTTCATACTATTTTTTCTATTTCGGTGCTTTGATTTAATTTAAAAAATCATTATCAGAAACTATAGGGAACATTAGAACTAACATGTTTTTTGTTGGGAACACTTTTTGTGCCGTTAAAAGGCCCGAAAAAAAATTGTCTCAGATCGACCCGGAAAAAAAATGTTCTTATAGAATGTGGCCTATAGAATCCATAATTTCAAACAGTTCCAAGATTGATCTACTAGTTCAAAAGTTACAGCCCTTTGAATTTTTTTTCGATATTGGTTTCTAGTCTATAACTCTTTATTGAGAAGTCTGATCGAAAAAGTACGAATTGTTTTGGATTCTACGCCCCAAAATTAATACGAAAAAGTGTTTTCCCGAGAAATTTTGGTGTAGTCGATTTTTGGTAAAAAAGGAAGGTTATACACTGCCTTTTTTTGAGCCCCGAAGAAAAAATTGTCTCAGATCGATCCGGAAAAAAAATTTTCTTATGGAATGTGGCCTGTAGAATCCATAATTTCAAACAGTTCCAAGATTGGGCTACTAGTTCAAAAGTTACAGCCCTTTGAATTTTTTTTCGAAATTGGTTTCTAGTCATAACTTTTGATTGAGAAGTCTGATCGAAAAAGTACGAATTGTTTTGGATTCTACGCACCAAAATTAATAAGAAAAAGTGTTTTCCCCAGAAATTTTGGTGTAGTCGATTTTTGGTAAAAAAGGAAGGTTATACACTGCCTTTTTTTGAGGCCCGAGAAAAAAATTGTCTCAGATCGACCCGGAAAAAAAATTTTCTTATAGAATGTGGCCTGTAGAATCCATAATTTCAAACAGTTCCAAGATTGGGCTACTATAGTTCAAAAGTTACAGCCCTTTGAATTTTCTTTCGAAATTGGTTTCTAGTCTATAACTTTTGATTGAGAAGTCTGATCGAAAAATTACGAATTGTTTTGGATTCTACGCACCAAAATTAATAAGAAAAAGTGTTTTCCCGAGAAATTTTGGTGTAGTCGATTTTTGGTAAAAAAGGAAGGTTATACATTGCCTTTTTTTGAGCCCCGAAAAAAAAATTGTCTCAGATCGACCCGGAAAAAATTTTCTTATAGAATGTGGCCTGTAGAATCCATAATTTCAAACAGTTCCAAGATTGGGCTACTATTTCAAAAGTTACAGCCCTTTGAATTTTTTTTCAGCATTGGTTTCTAGTCCATAACTTTTGATTGAGAAATCTGAGCGAAAAAGTGCGAATTGTTTTGGATTCTACGCCCCAAAATTAATAAGATAAAGTGTTTTCCCGAGAAATTTTGGTGTAGTCGATTTTTGGTAAACAAGGAAGGTTATACACTGCCTTTTTTTGAGCCCGAAGAAAAAATTGTCTCATATCGACCCGGAAAAAAAATTTTCTTATAGAATGTGGCCTGTAGAATCCATAATTTCAAACAGTTCCAAGATTGGACTACTAGTTCACAAGTTACAGCCCTTTGAATTTTTTTTCAACATTTGTTTCTAGTCCATAACTTTTGATTGAGAAACTGAGCCTAAAAGTACGAATTGTTTTGGATTCTACGCACCAAAATTAATAAAAAAATATGTTTTCCCGAGAAATTTTGGTGTAGTCGATTTTTGGGAAAAAAGGAAGGTTATACACTGCCTTTTTTTGAGCCCCGAAAAAAAAATTGTCTCAGATCGACTCGAAAAAAAAATGTTCTTATAGAATGTGGCCTGTAGGATCAATAATTTCAAACAGTTCCAAGATTGGGCTACTAGTTCAAAAGTTACAGCCCTTTGAATTTTTTTTCGACTTTGGTTTCTAATCTATAACTTTTGATTGAGAAGTCTGAGCGAAAAAGTACGAATTGTTTTGGATTCTACCCACCAAAATTAATAAGAAAAAGTATTTTCCCGAGAAATTTTGGAGTAGTCGATTTTTGGTAATAAAGGAAGGTCAAATACTTTGCGAAGTATTCGAATACTAAATATTTGTGAAAGTATTTGAGTTACAAATACAAATACTCCTTCAATAAAGGTGTTTAATTACAAAGTATTTGAATACTTTAAAGGATTTGAATACTAAAAAGTATTTACAAAATCGAATACTGCCCAGCTCTGTATTATTAAAAGTGAGATGTATAATGGGTAGTAAGTTCATTATAATTAAATGCATACCTCTGCCATTGTTTATAAATGAATAAACAACGTCGAATGGCTATACATACTAAATTATATTCTGGTTAAATTTTTCTAATTTGCATACATTTTATCCCGATAGAGGTCACAGATTTCCAACTAAATGTATCAATAAAGGGATTCCTTTTTATCGATCAGATTTCTCTTATTTATGTCCTGCTCTCCAATTTCCTAATATCACAGCTATACGTTAGATGGCACTATATGTCCAGCGAACACATTCCTTGTATGGATTTCATGAATTTGCATTGATTTCTTTCTATACCCTATTTAACAAACTGTTTTTAATGTGGTTCGCGTATTTTATAACAAAAATAGAAAGTTGTACTTACAAAAAATAATCTCGCTTTTTTATGTTAGAACCGCGTTCCAAATATGTCATTTAACTTTCGACAAAGAGTAACTTATAATTATTATTGTTCGTTGCTTTAGGTTTGAATAGTTTTTGCTCTATCAGGTGGAGGTACCATACTTTTATAAGTAGGTATTGGTATAGGTCACTTATACTACAAATTAATTTCAAAGTTCCGTGAATTTAGGCTCGAATTGTTGTATAAAATAAAGCTTTCAAAATTTATTCATAGAAAATGAGATGTGAGTGTCTGAGTGAAAGTGAATTTTATACTTTCAGAAAACTCGAATTTAAACTTCTGTAGGTTTTTTCTAATTATTATTATAATGAAGTAGCTTTGAATTCTGAAAGAAGTTCTGAAATAAGATATTTTACGTCACGTCGCGTGAGCCTAAATCATCACGTAACTTGTTTTTGTAGGGTTTTAAGAACAAGAAAACCACACTGAATTTAATTAATTTGCTTGATTTAACTGTTATACTATCAAAAATCGGATCCTTCGTATTTACCGTTAATGGTACATATTTCATATATTGAATCACTTTTATTTCCATAGAAATTAGCTGTCCGATTTAATGTAACATGCGGAAAACTTTAGTTTCGTTCCTAGTTTATCCAAATAAGTGTCCCGTCATGCATGTCCTGGGCAAAGTGTGGAGGACATTACCTCTCCTTCTGTTTGCCAATTGCAGGCTGCAGTGCTGCAACTTTTCTGGCATTTACATATTATTTATAGTATATGTCAGGAGCTGCATTTGTGATTTTTTGGGTACAATCCCGTTCTTATTCACTGACCAACCGCAAACCTTTGATTGCTCATGCACCTCTGGAATTGAAGATACGTCCGGAAAATATAGGTGGCTGTATTCATAGGCAGTAGTTTAGCCAATTGGAATTTAGGTTTGGCCACCGACTCCGGTGACCACATGGGCATTGATATTTGATACGAATCCTTGTAGGGATGCCGTTCCTGTTCCACAGTGAATTTTTCAGTTTATATTTCCAAACAGTTTTGTTGTTATTGTTGTGGTTTCTGTCATTACATACTCAATGGATTGGTATTTGATATCTGGAAGCACAGCCATCAGTCAGTAATCAGTCGCTTGGCGACCGCTTTGATGTGTATGATAGTACTGACTAGTATTACCCCATGGATTTCTGGATACCTTACACCAATTGCTGAAGGAATGCTGCGGTCGTGTTTTAGCAACATTAGACTTCTGTTTATATAAATACATACCTAATCAATTCACGGGACAACTGAATTGTCGCAAATTATCCACACATGATTATCTGAAAGGCATGGTGACGTCATTTGAAAGTGTTTTCTTTGGAAAAGTGCAGTTCTAAACATCAAATGAAACGACCCATTAGTTGATTTTTAAACGTTCAACAACCAGCCATTTTTACCATCAAGTCAATAATGCGCTTACGTTATTCGATATACTGTCACCATTCCCATTTCTTAGAATGCATATAAATGATTTGACTGTCATATGAAATAATAATTTAAATGGGTTGGTGAAGATGATGATTACGTAGAGGAATGAATTTTTAAAGCACTTTGAAGTGTATTGGGAGCCAATAGACATAAAATACAATTTGAGGAAAATATTTCTTGAACAGGCCATTAAAAATGAATGAGAAGTTAAGATTGTCAAGTTCAAGTAAAAGTACGTACTCGTTAAGGGTCTAGATATTAATGCCCAAGTAATGTAATTTACATGAAATCGTTCTAAAAGCTTCATATTCATGCAGACGTTATGTCAGGCAATTTTAGTTCCTTGACAGTGATTGGCATTAACACGTTATCTGACTACGTTCCCTGAACCCTATCACTTTACCGGCCGCACCTGTCACTTTTCCGGTCGCATTTGTCACATTGGTAATTTCTAATGACTCATGTCATCACTGACAGATTAACCATTACAAAAAAGGTAATGCAAATTGAACCTTATATTAACGAAGAGGATGTCGTGTGAAATTGAATACAAAACTCGTCAGTAAAATAATGACACTACTTGGCTCGGAAGTTAAAGTGCTCGCCTACTCGGTCCCAAAGGGTCCTAAAAGTATTGTGTCATTTTCGTGACTTTTATGTATTTTGCTCCTACTTTATGGTAGGAAATTTTTGTTTCCGTGACTGTGGCAGTAAGACTTTACCCGACTACCTCCCCTGTCAACCAGATTCCTGTCAAAACTGACACATTAATTTATTAATCGTTAACCTTTATACCGGATGATGACTTGAACAACGCACCATAGGAATTTCAATAGTAATTGGCTCCCCTAATTATTTTAAAAATAAAGTCTATTTAGGTGTTTTGTAAGGAAAAAAATTACGAATCCGCATGCATACAATACCTTTTAATTTTTTGAACTTTGAAACCAAGAAATTGGATAACTATAAAAACTGGTACTTTAAAGAAAATCGGCGAGATCAAGCAAAGCTAACTATTGGCAAATGCAGGCGCTTTTGTTTGATTTCATTATACCATGGCATTACCGACTTTACAAACGCAACAGTTTTTAACTAGGTTTTAATTTTTAATTTTGTACTGTTTCTGAATTTATAAAAAGGAAACAATGGAATGTACCTACGGATGATTCGTAATTTCTTTCTCTACAAAAAAACCTAAATAGACTTTATTTCTAAAATAATTAGGGGAGCCAATAATCGAAAATTAAAAAATTACGATTGAAATTCCTATAGAGCGATAGTCCAGTCACCACCCCGTATACAGGGATGCTGATAAGTCTGGAAACGGTCGATTATCGGGAAAAATATGCAAGATATCAAAAAGGTTTTATTCAAAAGTTTTGGAGCTCTTCAACGTGTGTTACGTAGTAATAAACACCCTGTACATTATCTGATATTTTAATTCTTTTCTCAACTTTCAACAAAAAAATTAAATTAAAATTATTAAAACACTGAAATTGAAATTTTGTAGATAGTTCATCAAGGTATCTTAGAAACAGCAAGCATTATTATTAAAATCATTAATAGTGGAAATATCGTAGGACCATATTTCATAACTGGAAACTTAAACTCTGCTCGATACACCTTTGCAAGTTTGCAAGAATCAATTGATCCAGATGTTACACGATTGTTTCTGAATAAGAACGGTCCAGATCTACAAGCAGAAAAAATATGGTTTCAGCAAGATGGGACACCCCCTCATTTTGGAATTAAGGTACAGGAATATCTGCATCAAACATTTCCTGGCAAATGGATATGGCGTACGGGAACTATGGAATGGTTCTGCTCTCTTTCTGCTCTCCCGATATGACGGAAAAATTCATATTTTATGGCCCAATTAAGATGGTGGACTCCCACCCATTCAAAGTTTCAAAATTCGAGCGACAGGTTATCACCAAAAAATGTCCAACACTGAAAAAGTTTGACTTTTAATTTGTGCTAATTTTCTGCTGCTGCTGTTTTTTTTATTTACACATCGACAGTATTTGTTTGTTTTTTAGTTTATGATTTATTTGTTTATGTTTTTATTAGTTTTGTATTCTTTGTTTGAAATCAAATCATGGAATAATGTCGCTTAGGTTAATTTTCCTGATTTTTCCCAATTACTAATCTCCTTAGCACTTGGCATACAGCTAGTTATTATTTTCACAGGTCCGCACTCTGGATTTCTAGATAAGGGGGATTTCAAGTGAGATCTTCACTTTTGGACGATTTCAATGAAATTATAGGTCTTAATAGTTTATGATTTTTGCCAAAGACTTTTGACCTAAAGTGTAATTTAAAGAAAATACACCTGTGCTGTGAGCCGATCTCTCTCATTACGGATCTCTTTCATTACAGACATCTTCAGAATCGAACGTCACATTAGGTTCAATGGATGACACCCGCGGCATCTTGGTTAGCGTCGAGTTTTTGCGAACACTAGAACTAAATCTCTTAACAAATAAAAAAAATCGGATTGCGCATGCTAAAAATACATTTTTTTGATTCAGCATTAGGTTTACTTTTATTCGAGGTGCCTATAGTACTTTGCCTGACGCTGCCAATGGCGACGAGGATGTATATAACATTTCAATTAAATATTTGGAAAACAAATTGCGCATGCGCAAAACACATTTTCTACTTCGGCATTAGTTTTATTTTTATCCGAGGTGCCTACATACAAAATTTCTTGCAATTCGGTTCATAACTAACGGAGATGTCAAAAGGGCCTTGCTTATTTTTTGGCGTTCATTGGTCCATCCGTTCCCTTTTAAAACGATGGACATGAAGCCATCGATCGATCGATGGAACTTAAGAATGGGAAAAACAACCGTCTCGTTTAAAACGCTGAAATTACTTAAGCTTTTTTTAATTCTAAAAATCTGCGCTGCTAAAACAAAAATGAAGTTTCATTAAAATCGCTGACTATAAGCTCGAGTTTAAGTGCCAGATCTGGCTTGAACACCCCCATTAGTATCATGAATATGGAAAATCCTGGGTAGTTTCTGGGAATTTCCGGGAAGTATTTGGGAATTCCTAGGAATTCTCTGGGAATTTCCAAGAAGTCTAGGAATTCTCAGGAAGTCTCTGGGAATTCTCAGAAATTCCCAGGAAGTCTCTGGGAATTCCCGTGAAGTTCTTGGCAATTCCCGGGAAGTCTTTGGGAATTCCCGGGAAGTCTCTGAGAATTCTCGGGAAGTCTCTGGTAGGAGGGTAAGTAGGTTTTATGTTGAGGACATATTGCTTGCTATGGCACTATTTTTCCGTTTCCCTAAATCGCTACAAACAACATCTTTGATTTGCAACATATTCTTTTGCATTCTTGTTCTTTAACATTACTCGTATACACAAAACTTATTGCCTGTGTTCCTGTCGTTCTTTTCTACATCACTTTCGTTCGAAAGACACTATTTCCTCGTAAACATGTTTGTGTTGCAGGTCTGTTTACCATTTTTTGCCAAACAACTTGAACATACACTGTTTTCCTCTAGAATCAGTTATTAGGGCGTCTACAGTTATTAATAACGAACGTACTTGGCTATTTTAGTTTTGTTTATCGAGCAAGAATTACAAGTAGTAGGCAACTAAATTGCTATACTTACAAATTGGATTTAATTATGTATAAGTACCTACTTTCTGTTAAAAGCAGGCATAATGGTTGTTACGCGTTTCTCAAGTTGTCAGCTCCAAACGATTCCCTGTACTCTTATAGTAAGTCTCTATCTAAAGTTTAAATATTATTGCATTGGGATGTCACATCAAGGACCTAGTAGCGTGTTTCTCCCGATGCACGATCGATACAAAAAACGCCTTTTAAACTAAAAAAAGCTCTTACTACATTCTAAGGTACGTTCAACGTAATTACACCAAACCAAGGCGAGATAGTCGCCCTTATTAGAAGGAAAATTCACGTCACGCTTTCTGAATGATTTATTTGAGGCAGAGTGATGTGAATTAATTTCAACTAAAATTAGCACGAGGATTTGTTACGCGAATTCGGTACAAGTGGTTAATAGGGCTTACGGTGGTGCGATATTTGGTTTACTATGCATCGCACCCCCGTAGATTTGACCTACTTAAAGGGTTAATTTATACCTCAACGTGATGTAAATGCACTATCGAACGCATTTGTAGGCGGTTGAACGGGGTGTAAAAAGAATAGCGTGGGTGTTGGGTGGGATTGCCAAATACCATCGCCAATAGAGAAACCTATGCGCGATCATGTTTGGTTTCCTCAAAATTTTACTCATTTCGATGGGCGCGGGGTATCCGACGCCCAATGGTGTCCTGCGCCGAGCTTACGTCATGCGGGATCAATACCTGGTTTTCTGGGAGCAAGACAGTCCTGGCCGTGACCGCGTACAATACGTGTGATATTCTCCAAATTACTGGGAATACGTAGGTTTGATGAGGCCAAAGAGCGCCGATGTGCGGCCTAGGATTTAGGACCAGAAACAGTCCCTCGCAGAAGACATCCCTTCGCTGGGGTGACTGTTGTTTACATTACAAGCAGTCCATCTTAGTAAATAAACTGTTTTAAATATAAATGTGGACCGGTGTTATATATCACATATATTTTATTAGATATTTACTACTATAAGTATAGCCTAAAGTTTTCAACATTAGATACTAAATCGTCATAGCATCAAGAGGTAAATAATTATTCTAATTAATGTTGCGTACTTCCCACCTGTCAAATTACATTTACAATTTAAGAATGAGTAGCCCTGAAATTGCCTTCCAAGGGCAATTGATCTCTAGCATAATTTCAACCTATAAACTCAATAATCAATAAGCACCCAAAGTATGATAAAATGGGGTTTCTTTAATTCTAGATACCAAAAATGATTAATATAGCCGGAGTAATTTCCATTGTAATATTTTACGTACTGATCCTCGCAGTCGGCATTTGGGCAGGTAGGAAAAAAGAAGAGGGAAATGATTCGGAGGAAGAGGTGATGCTTGCCGGACGTAACATTGGGCTTTTCGTTGGGATCTTCACAATGACCGGTGAGATGATGTTTGCGCCGATAATTGTTGTAATCAGTTCTTTTGCAGCTACATGGGTAGGAGGTGGCTACATAAATGGAACTGCAGAAGCAATATACACGAGGGGATTGGTATGGTGTCAGGCACCTTTCGGATATGCACTGAGTTTGGTGTTCGGCGGAATTTTTTTCGCCAACGAAATGAGGAAACAAGGCTATGTCACTATGTTAGATCCCTTACAAGACTGTTTTGGTGAACGGATGGGCGGTTTACTTTTTCTACCTGCGCTGTGTGGCGAAGTGTTTTGGGCTGCTGGCATTTTAGCAGCTTTAGGAGCTACTTTAAGCGTAATAATTGACATGGATCATCGGACAAGCGTTATATTTAGCGCATGCATAGCAGTATTTTACACATTATTTGGAGGTTTATACTCTGTTGCATATACGGACGTCATTCAGTTGTTTTGCATATTTATCGGATTGTGGATGTGTATTCCGTTTGCCTGGTATAACGAGCACGTTGTGCCGTTGTCGTCAATTGAAGCTGATTGGATCGGGGAAGTCAAGTCAGAAGAATATTTCTATTACCTAGATTATGGACTATTGCTAATTTTTGGAGGAATTCCCTGGCAGGTGTATTTCCAACGAGTCCTGTCCAGTAAATCGGCTGGGCGAGCACAAGTACTGTCGTATGTTGCTGCATTTGGATGCGTTTTAATGGCCATACCTCCGGTTCTGATTGGTGCAATCGCAAAAGCCACAGGTAATATGGCCGATACAAATATAGCAATGGTAACATTCTCCAATCATTAGCATGGAATGAAACAGCCTATAAAGGTCCATATCCGTTGAGCGACGTAGAAACACCGATGATTTTGCCGATGGTGCTGCAATATTTAACACCCGATTTCGTATCATTCTTTGGATTAGGTGCGGTATCGGCTGCCGTTATGTCATCCGCCGATTCAAGCGTGCTGTCCGCTAGTTCAATGTTTGCGAGAAATGTGTATAAGTTAATATTTAGACAACGAGCATCCGAAATGGAAATTATTTGGGTGATGCGTGTTTCAATATTTATTGTTGGTGTACTTTCTACGATTATGGCTTTAACTATACCTTCTATCTATGGATTATGGTGAGTAGAATCTAATCTGTGCTGTTATTATGACCGCTCTGGTTCAAGGTCGATGTGCTCCGATCTCGTGTATGTAATTTTGTTCCCACAACTGTTGATGGTAGTGCATTTTAAAAATTACTGTAATACGTACGGTAGTTTAGCTGCTTACATAGTAGCTTTCTTTGTACGTCTTTCTGGAGGAGAACCGGTGATGCATTTGGAACCATTTATACATTATCCTGGATGGGACGAAGTAAACCAAGTGCAGTTGTTTCCTTTTAGAACGATGGCGATGTTACTTTCGTTAATTACATTAATATTAGTATCGTGGTGGTCAAAATGGGTGTTCGAAACTGGTCGATTAGCACCAGGATATGACATATTCCGCTGCGTAGTTAATATTCCTGAAGATGTGCAGAGGGTCGGTGAACCATCGGAAGACGGTGAACAAATGTCTGTAATGGCATCGGGTGCAATGGGAAAAATGTACGGGTCTGCCACTATGGTTGGCAAAGATGAAAGGAACGGTAGAGTAAACCCAGCACTTGAGGCCGACGATGACATCCCACAAGCTGAGGTGGAACGGTTAAAGGCATCTGTAGGAAGCGGTGGCGGTACCAAAGGCAATATTAATCCAGGTGAAGTGCAAACCACACTATAGCGGAATTCTAAAATGCAACCTAATAATACCCTCCTTGGTTAGGTGCTATGTAGGTCTTAAACAGCCGCTGGTCGGCATATATTTGCACTATTTCTAGTTGCAAACAAAGTTGTAGGATTGTTCGAATTATTAATATTTATTTAACAAAGTTATATTTGCATCGAAAGTAAGTTATTCTTGTATAAACGTAACTAAACATATCAAGGAATCCGTTCCTACTCAACTAATGCATATCATTGTTGCTCTTTTAAAGTAAGTGTTGTACAAATGTGTATCATATACTATAAGCAGTATTAGCGGAAAAAGAGACGGCACGGAGTTATTTATTCTAGATTCGTGTATGGAGTTCGAGAAAGTTTTCAATTAGGGTAATTATTAAAAGCTAGGGTAATAACGTAATTACCGACAACACAATTATTTGGCACATAATGCGGACTCACGCTAACAGTAGTACCTACTTTGTAGATTTAGTTACGTTTTTAGTTTGAAAATACGTCACCAAAATAGGGAACAAATCAATAAGGTTCTTACACTGCATTTAATTAAGATTGTGTGTAACATTTGGACGCGATCGAGATATAAATAAGCTAAATGTGCAAATGAGTATAAATTATGTAAGTATTGTAAGTACTCTTCATCAGCATGGTCAACTTCATCACTGTATACGCCCAAGACAACGACGTACTTTACGAAGTAAATCTCTCGAGCAAATTGAATGTAACAAGAGCTATTAGGACTGCGATCCAAAAAGTTAGGACAATGAAGCATTTTATTGTCAGTACCTGTTGGTATCATGGTAAAATCGCTTACAATTTTATACTCATTGGAAATGACTCCGTTTACTGCGATTCCTTTTGACTCTTCCATGATCTTAAAAATCATTCAACAGTAAATTCAGAATCTACTCACACTAGTATCATCTGCACATTATATAGATTGTGATTTGACGTTTATGATCTAGAAAAACCTATTTTCCAGATTATATTATAATGATTTCCAGGTATCAAAATGTTCCAGACTTTAGGAACCGTGAACTACTCAATTGAATATCATTATTAAAGTTCTACATTTAAAAAAATTTTCAAACCCTACTCGCCGGTGTTGCCGCGTAACGCAACTGTAAATGTTGAATAACGGGCAAATATAGACCAATTAGCGAAAAGCCGAAGTCTCTAGGACAGACAGACAGACAACCAGACAGGCAGACCGACGACGGAGAATCGAGCACATAAAAAGTCCTTTATTATAAGAACTTACATGGCTAAATAACAGTATGACATGCTGTGGGGTAATGCCGGCGAAGTAACACAAATGGTATACATTCCCGTTAAATTGCGTGGACATACAATTAATTGATTACCTACCTAGTGGTTTAGAGCATAGGTGTGGGGAGAACCCAGTCGCATTTAAGTTTTTCAATTCTGATTTGGGTCATGGAAATGTTTAATGTATTCAGCACAACTGAGAGCTTTTTTTGTGCAAATGGGGATTATTGCTTGAATTGTTGATAGGCGAATTATACATTTCCGTTATGGTGCAATATTATTGCAATTCCTCTTTCAGATAGAAAGAAAACAAAGAAATGTAAAACTTTTGCTGGATTTTAGACCTCAAATGAAAATCAAACACGGAACTCTTGAAAATATGCAATGATCCACTTATAGAGTGGTGGTTTGTGCGAGGTAACAAGAGATCTATAATGCAAAATTCCTAATATATTCTTAAATAGTTACCTCAGGGGAAAGCTGTGGTTAGGTCTTTTTTCAAAAAAATGGCGTATCCGTACACTGTTAAATTTTCTGGATCTGGAAAACCGAAAAATCGGCTACCTATGCCATTAAATTGGCATGTAAATGGCAGATATTAATGGTCGGTAAGAATTTGCCAGGTAAAGTGGAGTACTCGTATCCATAACTTTTGAACTGAGAAGTTTAAAAAAGGATAAAAAATCAACAATAAAGTATGATACCTACGGGCATAAGCAATGTCTGTAGTTGACCAGTAGCTTGGTACTAATTTGTTACCCTAATCCAAACTAACGGCTCAATAATGGACTAAAAATTCACCCTATTACAATAAAAAATTAGGATCATGTTTGCACCTTCTTCTGAATGAAATGTTTCCATGAAAATTTTCTTTACGGCATTTTTTTAAAAATAAGGGGAGTTGGAATTTATAATTTTAGAAAGGTGGTAAAGTAGCTCCATTGTGTTCATTTTTATGACATAAAACGATTACCTTTTTTTGAGTTTCGGAAATCCTCGTACTCAAATCAGCATTTCATTTAAGTTACCCTATTATCAGGGTTTCAGGAGGAAGAGTGAATACAGTGCGTTCGAGATAAAAGGGTCACCTCAATATCTCTTTTATTTGGCGAGATACGATAAAATTATCAAATATAGTTTTGTATGTGATATTACGATCTTATCCGAACGTATTTTGAAATTTCCAGTATCACTTTAACCGGAAATCGATGCAATTTTTGTTTTTCAAATGCAATGCCTATGATTTCTTACGATATTTGAAAGGAGCAATCAATTAGCTGTACGACAACATAAAAATGGCTAACATGGCTAATACACAAAAAAAACAGAGAAATTTGTTATTCAATATTTAGAAAATGTATGAAATGTAGCATGCCGTGTGCAGAAAACACCTACAATAACTTGTTAAATGTTCCGTTTTGAAGATTTACTTTTACGAGATACGATCTCCTCGTGTAATGCAACAGATATTGTACATCCCGACAGCACACGGCATGCTAGAAATTCCATGTTTTTTTATGTGCATATGCATAGTTTATTGTCGTACAGCTAATTGGTTGCTCCTTTCAAATATCGTAAAAAAACAGGCAGTGCATTTGAAAAACAAAAGTTGCATCAATTACCGGTTAAACCGGAAATTTGAATATGCGATTGGATAGTCGCATATAAAATTACATTTGACGAATTTTTCGTATCTCGCCAAATAAGAGACATTGCGGTGTTGGTATGGTCCAGGAGAAGTTCATATAAACACATCTGTAGATATAGAAGTTTGGATGATACTTGCAAAAAGGCCCACAATAGGTGCAAAAGGGAAGTGAATAGTACCAAATCTTAACAATTCAGCCTGCTGTACCTAACAATTGTTCACAAAATACTGATAATAGGAAATTTAAAAAATTCAACATAGCTACGGCCGAATGCGTGAGTTCAGAGATTAATTTTGAGGAGTTACAAAATGTCTCCTGTAGCGACCCAAGGTTCTTTTTGGAAGATAACAAAATTTCCATATCTAGTTTCAAACGTACACGCTTCTGGTCACATTTGTTGCTTTAACCCCTTAAAACTTTCTTGAAAACCAAAATATTTCTGTCATTTGCGTAATAATAAATTAGATTACCGATCAATTAAGCCAGAATTTTTTTCCTTTTCATGGAAAGAAGGATGTCATATTCAACATGATGAAGTGACTCAAAAATGAATTTCTAGAAGGCTCTAGCAACTGGAATAATTCTTTGGTTACCATTTACGACTGTATTCTGCAATGCGTACACTTTGATATGGTGGAGTAGAGAATTAGGCTGCATTAAACTGCATAAGGACACTTCCGGTTGACGAATTGACCAAAATTTAATCATTTAGTCCCTTGACCATTGTCTACCTATTGCTGAAAACAGAATTGGAAAATTCGAAACCGTTAGTGAGTTATCGAGTCCACAGACAGACGGACGGAAGTCCAAAATCATAAACTCGCTTTTGGTCGCTCGTTAATAATGGAAGACACCACTAAAGTAGTCGGATTTAGCATTGTAATGTACAGAATGTTTTGTTTGAGGATGAAACTAACACATTTGCCTTTTTGGTTCTTGAAAAATGTTTCCAAAATTCCTACTCATAAACAAAAGGGCCATGAAAACAGCGAAACTAGACAATTACTGATCAATTGGAGGATTCGCTGTTTTCTACAAAAAAAAACCCTAAATACTAAATTTGTCGAGAGAAGAATTATTTTTTACATCGTTGTTTAGAGGTCTTGGCGTTTTAGGAAGAGCTTTACAAAACAAACACGAAAATTAAAGTCGCAGATTCCATTCTTCCGTCTGCTATGGTTGCTGTGATAATATTAAGAAAAAATCCAAATTTTCGGTTGTTTGGGCTCTTCGTCTATTAGAATACAATGCTTGTATTGAGTCTCTGTAGCACTCAATTTTTTTAATTTGTACCCCCTGTATGTTTCTGTCGTTTAGTGTTCTCTCACCAAGTACGAGAAAGTTGTCAAGGGCTAGCAAAACAGGTTGACGTAAAATAAGAAATGATCCATCGTTTTCTGGAAATAACTAATATTCAGAAGAAAGTAATTCAAAAATGTTTGAAGATAGAATCGTTTCTGTGGTAGTCTAAGATCCCACATAAGTTTAACCTTGGCCCATCTGTTTACCGAATGAAATACATTTTTTAGCAATCTTAATATGTAAACAAACACATTGGGAATGGGTTGCCTAAAAAAATTAAGTCAAGACTACTATTAATTGAAATTAATGTAATTAATATTTAATAAATTAAGGGTTTAATTTCTTCAGGCAACCCATTTCCAATGTGTTTGTTTACATATTAAGATTGCTAAAAAATGTATTTCACTCCATAATCAGATGAGCGAAGATTGAGCTTATGTCGGATATTGTACTATGGGTTATTATCAGCTTTCCGAATCAAAATTTTAGCGCATCCCTGTTTATAGTGTACCCCAAAAACTTCACTGTACGTAATATGAAAACTGGAAATCAGTGACGGTTGTGAACGAAACTGTGTCGATAGTAGTGCTGATATCGACTATTGAGATGCAAGCTTTTAACAGCGAATTATTCACCGTTAATAAACATAATACAAAAAGTCATTAATGAAAACGCCTATGCAATGCGTTAATGCAATATTGAATATGAAGGAATGCTTTGTACTGTAATTGTAGAACCCTTTTGCTATTAGGGTTGGAAAAAAGTATCCAACTGGCAGGATGCGGTTTGTAATTGACATTTATGGCCGCTTTTGCATTAGAATGAGATTATTTTCGAATGACATTACCACCTCTGTATTGTGATTCACAAATTGGAATTGAAAAACATGAAGAATACTGGCTCTTCCTCGCATTGATAGTAAACATTTCATTCAACTTTGAGGATATAATTTAATCTGGTTTAAAGAATTTCTATACCCACAACCACGATGCACGATGTCTGACAGTATACGTAAAGCATTCCCATAGTTTTTATAATTCAAATTCTAAAAGCAACCCATTGTAATGTTAATCTTAGTTCATTTTGAAGTAGGTCACCACTTTGGGTTTGAGTCGGTTGTTCCAACATGCCTTTTAAAAGAATGTAAGTAACTGCAAAGTGTTAATAAATCAAGAAAGTTTCTGCACAATGATCCCGTGAGTACTTAAATTATATTTTACAGTAAATTATACTAAATGGTCATTCTCATTCAAAACATTACGCTGTACACATTCCCATATTTCATCAACGTAGTACAAATCCGAAACATTTTTTTCAAAAAGCCACGGGAACGTTTATTAAATACGTGTAGGGCGGGATTTTCAATTAGATAAATAAGAAAATAATGGTTCATAGATTAATGTAATCTGTTATTATTTTCACTTTACGCACACGTTGCTACACAAATACCTTGTTACTGTGAAACTGTTGTAAATCTTTCTGGTAATAAATTAAGTGTTACTTAATCTTGATGTGATTGTTGCAACATAAAAGGTTTAGAAGATAGTTAATGTACTGAAAACGACATATCATTTATTCAATAATTATTTTAATATTCATTAAAATAATTAAGTAACTCCCTAAGTAAGCTACGTAAGTAGTCTCAATAATAACTTAGTACCTATTTAATTTAGGTAAAGAATCATGTGTAATAATTTTGTATAATCTATAAAACGGTTAGTATATATTTCTTTTTTGAATAACTTTTATACACGTAGAGGTTAGTGAAAAAATAAAGTGTATTGTTGTTGATATCCATGTATATAATTTAAGACTGTTATGCATGAATGTATTATCTGCTGTAATAGTGTCCCTGTGCATAAAAATGTAGAACACAATCGAAATAAGATGCTACTAAAAAATAAATAGGTCAGTTAAATTATTTATTTTTCTAATTTATGCAATAAATACTTTAATGTTTATTTACAAATTAGTTTACAATGCACAATTCGTTCTAATATGAATACCCACCATTGTTGGCGTAACCCTGACCGCCGGATGGAGCACCATAAGATTGCGAGGGAGAGGAACCTCCATGATGTCCTTGGTAACCGCCCGAGTGTCCACCACCGAAGGATGAAGCGCCACCAAATCCTGATCCAGAGTAGCCTCCGCTGCCGAATGATGGTGCTCCATAGGAAGATGAAGGACGGGATCCATGACCGTGTCCGGAGCTATGGCCTGAAGGTGCGCCGTAGCTCTGGGATGGAGCGCCGTACTGTTGAGAGGGCGAAGAGAACGAGGAAGGTGCTCCGTAGCTTTGAGATGGAGACGATGAAAATTTGGATGGTGCACCGTACGATTGCGATGGAGCTCCGTATTGAGATGATGGCGATTTTCCGAATCCAGACCCAGATCCTCCGAATGAAGGTGCGCCGTATTGGGACGAGGGAGCACCATACTGTGACGAAGGCGCGCTGTATTGGGATGAAGGTGAGCTGTATTGGGAGGAAGGAGCACCATATTGGGATGATGGAGCACCGTACTGTTGAGAGATTTGTGACGATTTACCGAATCCAGATCCGAATCCGTGCGATCCAGATGAAGGAGCGCCATATTGGGAAGAGGGAGCGCTATATTGAGAAGATGGTGCGCCGTATTGAGATGAGGGTGCACTGTACTGCGAAGGCGCTCCGTAGCTTTGAGATGGCGACGATTTTCCGAAGCTAGATCCGAATGAACTTCCAGAAGAAGGTGCTCCGTATTGGGACGATGGTTGACCAAAACTTCCGGAATGTCCACCGAAACTTCCATGCCCGGAATGTCCACCGAAACTTCCATGTCCGGACTGTCCACCGAAAGATGGAGCTCCATATTGCGATGAGGGTCTGGATCCGAAATCACGACCACCGAAGGAGGGTGTCCCGTATTGTTGAGAGGGGGTTCCGTAGCTAGTTGAAGGAGGTAGGTAACTTCCACTAACACTAGATTTGCCGCCAAAACCAGAACTTTTAAACGCACCGTTAGCACTTACGCCTCCGAAATTCTGGGGTGCATTATAATTGTAGCCATTTTGCGAGTGACCTCCCCCAAATCCTGAATTCGCCGGTAAGTACGTATTAGAGGGTAGAGGAGCTGAAATTATGACATAACATAATTGTAACAATCAAATGTTGTACACACCTTCCCGTTTTTCAACGGCCCCGGCTAAGCACTGTACGAATAAGGCGCAAACCTAAAAACAACATCGTTTCAAACCGCATAGATGCACGTCACTTGGACTTACCACAACAGATAACGAATGCATCTTGATGTTATTTTTACTGTTAAAAGAAGCGAAGCAAATTCAACTCTTTAGCGGATGTCTTCCGCTTTAACAATGACTGGTAGTAGCGTCCGCACATATTTATAGTCCTAGATTTATTGTAGGTGAAAGTACATTCGTTAATTTTATTTGTGTGGGAGATGAGCTAAAAGAAGACCTTGCGGAATGTCATACCATTTCAAAGGGGTACCTAAGATTTGTGTCCTTGAATTCATTTAGCTATTAAGGATGTTAACTAAATTAGTTTTTTTTATACGCAGATTTTGAAAGAATTAATTAAGTTCGTCAGCACCGCTGAAATACGAAAACTTTAACCTTTTGCAATTTCATCCAAATCGAGTGCAATCACTTAATGCCATGTTATTATGAAAAACAGTAATGACTATCATCACCAACGTAAAACCTATAATTATAATAAATTTGCCATAGAATTAAACCCAATTTGGGAAGTATTTTACAAATTTCTGTCTTCTAAAAGTTTCTGTAGAATATTTACATAACAATCGCAATAATCGAACTTGACGGATTAATATTTACCTAGCACTACATTGACTGATCTTATATGTACGTTAATTATGCTGTAATTCTCAGATCGTAAGGCATAATTACAAGTGTTTAATACTTTTCATCCACGGAAGTTGTTAGAGTTTACTGCGTGCTGTGCAAGACACCTTTGTCTTTATTTATCAATAGATTGAGAGTTGACATAAACTTACTATACCTACTGATAGTTGCTCCCAACTAATTAGTTTCATTGAATTAATAAGGAAAAGGTTCTTCCTCGCTTCGTACTATAATTGAAGAGAACGTGTACTTTCCGCTTAAGAAAAGCAATAATAATTAAATATAGCGGCGCACCGTATCTCAATTAGTCAACATTTGTGACTGGTGTGATTTTTGTTCACCACTGCACGCAAAATTAAGCAGAGTTGTGCAACAATTAGTGTAGGGAGCTCACACTGCAAAATTTATTCAAACCGGTATAGAAGAAAAATTATAGTGGAGTTGGGTAAAAGATAGAGCTTTAATTTAAATTCGAAAACGTTTCCTTCCGGAATAGCGGCAATCATTTTCCTGATGTTGAGTGTGAAACGTATGCTAAAGACTAGCTCTTTTATTGAAGAAAGTTGTTTTTTTACATAGGGAAGTTTAAGGCGTACCCAGTCATGCCCTTATAGTTTGTACCTCTCTTCAAAGCAGCTGAACAGAAAGTTGATAATAATGTTTGGTCACCAGGTATGTGAATTTCAATTTTCTTTAAGCTTTAATTTGAGATTGAACACAAATTTTGATCATGATATTTGAATTTGGGACCTCCTATTTTTTATTTTTCGTCCGTAACAGTATGAAATAATTAAAAACGCACCACTACTTGTAACGTAGCCCCGTTAACTTGTGACAGCTCAAAATAATTCTTTCGCCGCCGAAAACCAGCAGAAAGCTCGCACAAAAAGTCTTGAAAAGAAATGGAAATTTAAACGTTTGGAACGGAGTGGGAGAGGGCCATTCGTATTGAGATGGTCTGTATTCAAAATCGAGTTATCATGTTTAATGCATAAGACCCATAGTCAGCATGCAAATGTAATAATAATATCCAAATTTGGTACCCCTAACAAACACAATAATGTATACGAACTATTATAGTCGAAAGTAAAGTGCATGATAACGATGAGCAGGCAGTATTTTAAAGCTGTTCACTGGAAAGCGATTATTGATTTTCAGCAACCCTCTTATTGTTAACTCGTTAATATTTAGATCCAATTAAGCCCGCAGATGGTTTATTTACAAATAAGAATATGATTGCGCTATTCATCGTTTCGTTTAAGACATAATGTCAACGTTGTAACGAACCTTTCAATTTCGAGCAACCTTCCGAGGCTGCTATTACTGACAATTATTGCGGAAATACCAACAATTTCCGAAAAAAAAATCAAGGAAGTTGTCACGATGTCAGAAAATGCTTACTAGATTACGAATAGTCGGCACCTCACCGATATTTCTAGTTATTTTCTACACTTTTTAGTATGTTTGAATAAGATGCACGGAAATCGATCAAGTTCCTTTTTCCGTTGAATCATTCATACCTACGAAACCTGTAATAGCATTGCAAGTAAATTTAGTTTGTTAAACTTATGACATACCTGTATAAATGAATTCAAATTTTATTATATTTTATTTTATATTATTTTTATTTACTTTGAATCCATCCATTACGCTTCAAATATGTATATTAATCAATTTCAAAGACACATCCACGATTTTAATGCCATATTTCCTTTCAAATGGACAAAATTGCTTTAAACAAGGTAGTGTGGGTGAGCGTGCCGAGCTCGCCTGTGCCTGCCGAGCGTTACGCGTGATGACCACAGAATATAAAAGAGCACTCTACAATGTGTGGTGTTAGGATGATTTTACTCCCGCCCAAAACATACCGAGCGAATAGAAGTAACCATTTCAAAAATGCAATTCTTGTTCAATAGGGGAGGCAATTCGGTGGTCGGGCGCAAGGTACTTTTTCAACTTGTAAGGGAATTTCAAATGCACGCAAATTAATATTATCCAGATTCCAGAACTTTTATTTATTTGCAGAAATTGTGGAAATATTATTAGTAGGGGAGCTAGCACGAAATCCACTGAACGAGAATGATCAAAATTTTAACCGATGGAGTTCCATTTGGCCCTATCAGAGTATGCTAAAAACGATCGTCTGCCGCCTCAGGTCATATGACTTAAGGCGCTGCGGGTACTTCTTCCCTTACCAATTCTGAAAGGTTGTTTTTCGAGAAAATAAGTTATACACCAAATGAAAACGTTGATAATTAATCTTAAAAAAATATTGAAAAAAATCGTGCGCATTTGATAACTCCGTAAAAAAACAATTCTTAGTCGGTTTTTCACGATCTTTCTACGGATATAACTAGGTTACGGTTAGACGAATGAAGCTGATTTTTTTTTACAGACTGATGATAGGTACTACTAATGACTTAACGGTGTTTCGTTTTTAAATTTTTTCTCTAATTATATAATAATTATAATAATTATAAGACTATCTTATCATCTGAACATTATAAGATATTTTATAATTAGCTGTGCCTATCATTAGTCTGTAAGAAAAATCAGCTTCATTCATCCAACCGTAACCTAGTTATATCCGCAGAAAGTTCGTGAAAAACCGACTAAGAAATGTTTTTTTACGGAGTTATCAAATGTGCGCGATTTTTTTAAATATCTTTTAAGAGCTATTATCAACGTTTTCATTTGGTGGATAACTTATTTTCTCGAAAAACAACCTTTCAGAATTGGCACCGCAAGAAGTACCCGCAGCGCCTTAAGTCATATGACTTGAGGCGGCAGACGATCGATTTTAGCATACTCTGATAGGGCAAAATGGAACTCCATCGGTTAAAATTTTGATCATTCTCGTTCAGTGGATTTCGTGCTAGCTCCCCTACTATATGTTTATGAAAGATAGAATCTGAAAGTTTGGTCGTTGCAATTTCGAGGAGGTTGTTGTGATAAGAAAAGCGCTTGCTGTGGAAATAAGTAAATCCAGATAAGATAATGAAGAGTATGCAAATTTGAAATCCGCTTAAAATTTTCAGAATAGCTACATCTAGGGAATTGGGGCGATTTATGGTATAGAGTGATGATAGTTGCAAAAGTTACCTAGTATATATATTGGCAAAGATAAACAGAAAGATAAACTAACGACAAAAGCAATTACCAACAGGTTACCTGCACTTTTGCAATTTCCGGTAAGTGAGATAACATTTGCTTAGCGATTCTTCGATATTACTGACAACGTAATAGCTCAGTTCCGGCTAATCCACAGGTAGCACTCTTTAATTCGAAAGCGAGTAACGTACACAGAAAAATATATCGCAAAGATACAATGCAAAAATCGCACCAAATTCCAATTAATTCGAACTTACGTACACCATTAATAAACGGGTTTCGGATTGCGATATAGGTAAAACAAAGGTAATTAAATTACTACATATGACATAACCTAAAAAGAAACGCGTTAACAAAGAGGAATTCTAGATATTGAAATATTGTTTGATTTCTGAATTGTAAATTAACCTCATTTTCTTATGGTGGGTTTATATAATCATTATCAATACCTCCCTATCATTAGGTCATTAAGAAATAGCCAATAAAAACAAAGGTGTATGGTTTCGTTGGTTAGCGACGCACAATAAACCTTTGATTCTATTGGCGATATCTTAATGATCTAATGACTGTAATGATTGTATAAACTCACAACACCATTACTCTGTACGAAGTGACTCGTCTAAACTTGAACATATGGGAAAAAGTATAATAGATCAACTAAAATGGATGGGTTTCCACCCCTGACTGTTTGCGACACTGCAACATCAACCCTTAAGCTGTGGAACTTTTATTTTGCATTTTTACTTATCCAACAGAATTCCTCGATTAATTTTAATTAAACGAGGCGGAGATCTTGGCATCTGATTCGAAAATTGTTCGACTTATAATGTACTAGTACAAAATATGAAACTTCTTAATAGTCTCTTTTGAGGTAATTGAAATTCTTTGATGTAGCGGAATGTAATGTTATTTTTGCTTATAAAATGTTAAGACGTTTATTTAAGCTCTTTATTTACAGTGTGGAAATATTTAATTAAAGTTCGTTTGTATTGAAAAGTATTTTTTTTACTAATTACGCTGAAATTTAATATGGCTTGTTACATGAATAATGGAGTACCTAATTTTGTCTAAAAAAACAATTTCTATATATAATTTTCAAAAGAAACGCTCTGTTTCTCTGCTTTCGATTACGCAGTTATAGCAAATAACGAATACTTCACCAAATTTGCAAATAATAAATATATTTGTGTGAAATCATTAATAATAATAAGTTTATTGTCACCAAATAAATTACAGGGAATTGTAGGATCATTGTATAGCGAATTGCCGGATAACACAATAACGTCAGTCTACATATTTCACGGACTGAATTAATCCTCTACGGCGCCGGTAAAATTTTTTCTATCTCAATTAATTTTACCCACGGCTAGCTCACCTAGGTACAAAAATTTCTCTTGTAGGATGCACATTTTTTGATAATGATTTTTTATTTATATCGACTGCATTCAAAACTTGCGTCAAATTTTTCAAAAAATACAGCTAGTTATGGGTATCCTATCCTGCGCACCCTAAGTTTTCCGCTTATTAATTGAGTTTTTCGTAATCCCACTTTCAATGCGATTTAATCTCTGATTTTTTAATTAGGATCCAATTGTATAAATAGCACTTCTTCGAAATGAGGTCGAGTAATGTTCTTATCCAGACTCATTTTGCACGGTCAGGGTTTAAAAATAGATGTCTCTTTTGTAACAAATGAGTGTAAATCACTTTCGATGATAACAGTTGCATATGAATTTTAATAACACGAAAACTGCATTACATATTTTACTTCCGATTATTCGCACAATTTTATATACGAACAAAACTCTACTGCAATTGAGACCCACAGACGCATTCACAACGTCAAATGGATAAAATTCGTTTTTTTTTCTTTTTGTCTTGGTTTTTTAAAATTAACTCATAAATCGATCATCCAAATTTCCTTTAGTGAGGATTTCTGTAAAGAGAATTGTATGACTTTTATGTGTCACTCTCATTTTAACGTGAAGTTAGCTGAGAGTGTGAAATTTTAAAATTAAGATAAACCCTCTATTAAACTTGCATTTCGTTTTGAAATGAAGGTCCTGTATTAACGAAAATAGCTTTTACGTAACTTCCCTTTTATTTTAGAATTAGAAAAGTTTAGACTGTGCCATTATTTACAAAGTGTTTAATAAGACTTTTAATGTGATGTGGTTTTTAATGTTAACGAATACAAAATTAAACCTTGAAAATTCGAAATAAAAGTTTCATCTGCAAAACCACTTTTAATTAATTAATATTGATCCTTTGATGTACTTAGGTAATTTCTTTTATAGTGTAATGCGTGAGTCATTTATTTAGTATGTTACATGGGAATACCAAAAAAAGTGTCCATGTTTTACCATTTATAATGATCATTGATTAATTTCAAACGCCATCATTTTAAGTAATGCACGTACACGTATGTTGTATTTCATTTCCTACAAACTGGTAGCGGCAAGTTCCTTACAGCATTAATTAATGTTACACTGAATGACACTTTGGTGAACATACTTGAGAATGTAATTATACGGGTAATTGAAGGAGTCTTTAACCACCACCAATAAATTTGTCATTTAGATCCTGTGTGCGGTACTTAGTTTCCCACATACTTAAAGAAATGCAACAAACCTTATACTGCAGCATGAACAAAAGGTGGCAATGTAACGCTAATAAATACAATTTTATATGTTCTTGATGTACTTGCACATATATTACACCGTACACTGATTCAAAAGGATTAGTTATTTAATCCTTGAAGTTTGTTTAATTCTTGTTACTGCATAACTAAACGTAGTTGACAAATTACAGAAAATCGTAGATGCCCCTCTGCATTTTGAAATTAACTCACTGCGTTGTAAAATCTGAAGAAAGCCTATTGAGAACATTTAGTTCTGTGCATCTAGGAAAATTGTGAAAACATTACTACTGATGACAGCTCAACGGTCGAAAGAAGATAAGTATGCAGATTTGTAAAGGATTTTCCAAATGATTTTTGTTTAAATAAATGTCAAGTTAGGAATTATGATATTTAGAATAGCAGGTGCATGAAGTGTGAAAATGTTCAATTATCTGAATAGTATATTATACGATGTATAATTTGAAAAGTTTCAATGAGAATATAAAAGAATTGGAAAAACGCCGTTTGGAATAACTGTCATAGAGGTTAAGGGAACTAGAACACATATTTTTGTCATGTAATGAGCCACCTTGACAATTGAAATTCCGACCGACACCTGAATTTTAATCTTCACCTCTGAATTACGATCTTGATTGTTTCTAGAATTTTGTCATTACCTTACAAAGCATAATTCACAAGTAAAGTTTCGAACAGGCAACCAGTTTTGGGAACCTGCCTATATCATACGTTATTTTTTATTGGCAGCATACATTTCAGCTTTGAAAAAGTGCACCATAAAAATGAGGCTTTGTATAACTTCGACTAGTGAAAGAAAAGCGAATAAAAACTATGAGCAAAATTATAAGATGCCGCAATACCTGGCCCGAAAAGTAAGCAATTAGAACTTGTTTTATCACAGTTTCCACACTTCTGTGTCTTAGCCAGGAAGTCAATTTTTGAAATTCTTTGTATTAAGCGGTTTCAGAATTTAACTAAGCTCTGCTTCTTCCACTTTTTCACTAATTTCGTCTTTTGATGATGACACCCATTTTTTAGTTTTTCGGGAAAAAGTTGAATTGTTTGGAAAAAAACATCATAGCAACTAGCACCTTTGCCATTTTGTGTTTGTCGTAATTTTGTTAAGATGAAGATAAACGTAAAATTTAAATGGTGTTCCATTGAAACTCGACTATAAAATACACCATATTTATAATGTGCGATTACGATACTCACTACTATCATAATCTTTTAAATTATAAACTAATACTATTATAATACAAAGTTATTTTGCACCTGTTCTATCATTTGCGAATGCCAATTTTTTTTGGGTCCCAAACAATAATTGCAAATTCTAGCTACGAGCGAACCAAAGAATTGTATAAAATCTTAATGCAGTCTGTACTGTGAAACGACTGTTTACATCTGATAACAAGTATAAATTGTGCACTGCAACTCTGCTGCAGATAAAGCGCATTTTTTTTTACCGAAATAGCTTTTGTTTTGACATCACCAATGGATATATTTCTTGCAGACGTCTCAATCGCCCTTTGTGAGTACCCTCTTCCGACAATCCGTTCTTGAGGTATAAGGGAATATACCCGATCACGATAAGAGGTCGAGGAGGAGGGCTATGGTTGGTAGAAATTAATTCCTTTCGTTGAGACCTTTCATTAGAGTACCATGAAGGATAAAACTAGTTCCACTCCCTCCCATATTCAAGTATTTTATTTGACAAAATGATTTCTTGGGAAGTGAATCTGAATATGTGACGCCGCTCTGGTCTCCTCAATTATTTATATTTTATAAGAATGGAAAAAAGGTCAGCAATCAGATCGTAGGTAATACAGTAAGAAGTTGCTACCCCGAGATTGATGTATGTAGAACGTCTACATTTGTTAGGTACGCTTTCTCTTAAAGGGAATCTTTCAAAGAACGTCAGTCATCCTTCTAATGACTTTGATGTTTTAAGGATTGAAACACATGCCTGTTTGTCTTTTGTTGCTTCAAGATGGTATACAGAATAAACTCGAGTTCCAAATATTGTAATATCTGATGAAGAAAAATTGATTTTAATAAAAACATAACCTACTTGAAACTTGAAACTTTGACATATGCCTGGCGTCGCCGCCTCTCCCAGGATTTAGTCAACTGTCGTGAGGATGCGTCCCTGGTAGGCACTATCAGGGACGTTTCACCACTACTTTGTTGCCATCGCGCTGGGCCGCGACATATGCCAAACAATGTGGTGGAGTTTGTGGATTGGGGGGGTTGTGGGGGGGCGGCTAACTGGATGTTATCCGACCCGAACGGGTACGGCCACAGCTTCGCCACTGGTATTCTGCCTTAGAGGGAACTCTGCTTTCTAGTGATAGCTTCTTCTCCGGGCGTTCATTTGTTTCCGATGTTAATTCCCTTATCTGCTTTCTTGTAAGGTTGCTGTTTTCCATCAGTATCCTGAGTGCCTTTCGCGCCGCCCTCCTCAAAGTTAGTCTGTTACTTCTTGTTAGCGCTGAGGTGTTAACTCCGTATAAGATTGTCGGTGCTATGATCGTGTTGTAAATCATCATTTTCAAGCTGTCCGGTATTTTCTTCTCTCGTATGAAGTTCTAAAAACATAACCTACTCAGTTCAAAATTATCAAATTATTAGATTGTCAAAAAATTACACTTAGGTAAGGAAACAAGCTAGTTATTTCGTTATTTCTTAAAATAGCAACATCAAATTTGCATATTTTTTATACTTTCTGCAAAAACCTGTATACTTTCAACTGTGTTAAAACCAAAAGATGAAAAATAGTGACAAACTTTGTCTCTTTCACTTGCCACTGATTTTACTTTCATAATTATACAAATTGTTGTCGGGAAAATTATTGATTAATCACATTGAAATCAACCTCTTCAATGAACTAGAAAAATGCGATATGACCGTTGGCGAAGAAATTAAAGTGATCCTCGCTTATGGTACCTACAACATGAAATTTAGGCGGATCAAATGTTTCACTTAAATAGAAGCCAACTGCTTGTAATCTAACCATCGAGAAATTCCAATGTAAGAGAGTAAGATTAATGGACTACATAAGAAATCGTTAATTTGTTGAAATATACTTGTTACTACCTGTTCACAAATAGAGATCGACCGCACACACACATCCTTATATCTTACCCCTTACTGTTGGGCCCACCAGTGCTCAACACCAGGGGGCATTCAAATCTTTGAATCATTAGGTACTGTAATTCACAGCGCTCCTGACCATCGAATATTTTTGCCATATAGTCCAGTCCAAGAATGATGTTTGGCATACGAAGAATGTACCAAGAACAGTTATTTCAAGAATTCTGACAATTTGTAGAAATCCAAATTTCGATTAACCTATTAAACAGTTAATAATTTGACTGCGAGAATAGTATGTTACATTATTAGCCAGGTAAGTGAGTTAGTACTGACGATAGGAGAAGTTGACTGGCGAGCCGTCAGGCGAGCTTGTCATCTCCTAGAGCCAGTAAAAACTATTACCTGGCGTATAATGTACAATATTTTATTTGCTACTCATTTGTAAACAATAGTAAACGTAAATAATTAGTTCTTAAATTGATCTTGAAGAAATGTCTAAAATATCATGTTATCCATGTAACAGAGACTTCGCATTAATTCTGGCCAATGACATTACTAGATTACTAACTTGTAAAATTTTTATAGGTCAGCTGTCAGTTTTACAAGTCAGTAGCGTTTAAAGATGACGTTTACCCGTTTGCGTTTTGTCTTGTTAATCAACGTTTACAACTGAGTAACAAATAAATAAGTTTACAGCACACTGTAATAGGTTTTACATAATAAAGGGGTAGAAATTATTTTCTTGGGATTAAAAAAGAGATGTTAATTGTGGAATCCTTACTACCACGGCTATCCTTTTTCTTTCTTAATCGGAAATTTGCTTCAAATATTGTTTCTTTCAATGGGTTGCTTTCTAAATTAAACACCAAATTATCGTAAAATTTCCAATATATGATGCAAATAATTAAGGATGTCATGTTTCTAAATTATACTTTTCTTTTACATATTTGCTTTCTATGACTAAAAATCTTTCTTATGAAAAAATGTTTCATACTTAAATTTAATACGTGGCGACGTGGCGTTCCTTCGCGGTGAACTCACTTGAATTTTAATTAAAATTGACTATCACGATATTTTACACAGAACAACCTTATACATAAACTATGAATTTGAACATTTTTCTATTAAAATTTAAACTACTGAATTTTAAAATGTAAACTTAATTTGATCTGTCAAAACTATTCTTATTTTTAGCACGGGTATCGCTCTAGAGTTGCGTTCTTAACCGCGGAGTTCAACTCACCTTAATTCACTCGCGGTGCAGTAACTTAATACGAAATGAGGATCCGTTTTTTTAGGCCCCGTTGGGATAGAGCTGAAAGTTGGTAGTGTATAGGCGAAGGAAAGAACTTGGTTCAGTAGTATTATTTGGTAGACCAGATATTACCCAGGATACCGCACGCTATCACACCGAGTTAGCACTATAACTTAATAGTACCAATTAAAAAACTTAAACAAAGTATAAACTTCAGACTGTATGTCCCTCTCGCGTTCCTAAAGCAATTAAGAAACAAAGCTCCATAGAAAAATATATACGTGGAAACAAATACACGGCAGGTGATCAGAATCTCAATAACTCATACGTTATACAGGGTTAATCTTTTAAAGCGTTACAAGGCAATATCTCGAAAACGGTTTTAAATATTTTTATGAAGTTTTGATGATTTAACAAGGATATGGGGCCAATTTTAACATGTTTAAAAAAAATTTTTTTTCTTAATTTTTGGGGTGGGATGACTGATATTTTAAATGAAATGAAGCATTTTGTTTTTAAAATTCGAATCTCCATAAAAAAGTACTAAAAAAATAAATATGTGCTTTTATTTTTTTGTTTAATTGTTTTCGTGGTTATGGAGCTATGGTTATTTTAAATGTGTCTGTGATAGAGCGAATACATGGCCGGAAGGTCTATAACGTGAGGTTAGTTCGGCGCTGTAAAACTCAAACCCCGCCGCATAAACGGCCAGCTAGCTCAGATTCTTAATTAAAAGAAGGGCTCGAGATGAGAATCTTCCACAGCGGTTTGTTCGTTTGGGCATATAACATAAGTTCTGATCTTTGGTAGTTACTAGAAATGATTAGTTGAGCGCCACCCAATTTTGCACAAATTCTGACCTCTCCTGTATAGAAATTGGGAAAACACAAGAGAGCCAAATAATAAATTCACTACGAGCAATTCTGATTTATTAATCCTGGCAAAACGGTGCAGGATCGGCAAATAAAATGTATCTTCAATACGACAATAACAAATACTTTAAATGACAAAAATAATCCCCAAATAAATTCATGAACACTTCCCTAATAATTACGTTACCAGACCCCTACAACAATGATCGAGCAAAAATGTAGTTAAGATTTCAATGGATTCAAAGATTGAATTAAGTTAACCCGAATAACAACTCATATAGGCAACACTGGGTACAAGTAAATTAAAAATCTTACCTTGAATAACACATACGCTGTCTTCTCCGAAAAAGAGCTCTCCTTCGAAGTTCCAGTTCTGTAACACAAAAACAAACCCCAAGCTACAACGCTCGGAACGATTATATGAGCCGGAAGGGCCAAAAATAGCTTACTCGTAGCCGGCTCGTTTACCCATACGTTAAATACAGGTGCGTTGCTCTTGAAGAGAGCCACGACCTCAAACACTAGACGCGAACAAAATACAAAGCTCCAATCATAAATCGTCGGAAGGTTACACTAGATTAACGGTATTGAAGCAAATAAAAAAGGTTGTGTAAAAGATCGTATCTTCCGAAAATTCCACAATCAGCTGGTCGCTCCCGGTATCGTTTAGGTGTCAGCGCTTATCTACTCGGTGGTATGCCGGATAGCTGCCGGCAATCAACAGGTGTTCGTACTCCGGAATATTCGCAAGATGCAAATTCATTTACTATCCCAAAATTATGCCAGGTCAATGTCCTCCGCCCACAAGAATGTGCAAGGATATACTATAAACTATACCATACAAGGATTCGTCTGTACAAGGATTGACCGGTACAAGAATTCATCTACTACATGGACCCCCTAAAAGTAATGAAGATGTAACACTCCCTTGACGAGATTTTTAATAACATACCTGAAATCGTCAGGAGGGTAATGAAAAATACTTAAATCAATGAAATATGGAAATTATCCAACCTCAAATTGTGAATCTGAAAGAATTTTAGATAACATAACGTAAAAGAAAGCCAACGCCATTTCACTTACATGTAGGTAGGGCGATGAACTTCAACCAGATATAGCCTCGCAATGGAGAAAACGGCTTCTGAGTTACACTACTCGACAACGCCAATAAAAAAGGTAAAATTGCCAGAGATTTCACGTGAATGATGGCAAATATTACCCACTGGTTTAAGAAGAATTCACAATGCCACGCTCTACAACAAGTACAACCTCGTTGGCTTCAAACCGGAAATGAAGTGAAAAAATAACGCGATTCTGCGCGAGGAAAGAAACACGCGTACAAGTGACGCCATCTCACCTATATCCTACCTAACCTAGCAAGCGGTAATTTTTGAAATTTGAATATGAATAAACTAAACTGTTACAGGTCGGTTGTTCGAACCTGGGTTGAGGGCGCTTATAGATTGCTCCAGCGCGTTATGGAAAATCAACAAGAGCAATAAAACCATGTGGAGAACTAGGGATGAGCAGTTGTAATACCAAACAAGTTAATATTTTTGCAATGCGATTTATGTAAATTCGAAATTACCAATGAAACCAATGCTTTATTAATAATTTTCTAATAATTTGGATTATTTTAGATTATTGTTTAAATGAATTGGGCGTTTGTCTAAAGTACCACGCATTATTTTCTAAAATTGTGGTAAGGTAGGTATCCCAATTATATTCACCGAAGGATTTAGTCTACTTTTCCGCTGACACACCCAGCCCCCCAATCTATTCCGCATATTTTGCATGGGCTTAAATAAAAAAAGATCTCTTGATACCGACATAGATTAATAAAGTTGCTTGAACTAAATTCGTGCGTCAGACTAATTAGATTGGCAGTAAGACCCTCAAGCAATAAGTGTTATCCTTCCACTACTTCAAACGGTATCACATATGTATCTGATCGTGATCACTTTAAATACTTCGCAAACTTTCCTTACGATACGCTGTTACTATCTTAACATTTTCTGTGTATGTTTAAACCTAATTGAAATTTACGCATCCACGACCTCCGCTCTTATTTACATAATTATTTCGGGAAGTAAATTCGTCTCTATGAATGAGATAATTTTACAGCTCCGTAATAAATTTGCCTGAGAACGTTAGTAAAATAAGCAAATTTAATGCAAACTACCTACCAAAAATTTTTGTGGTAATCGCATTATTATACCAAAGGCATCCTTATATTTCGTGGTAAATAAATGCGTTTTTTGCGTATGGTTACGTCATATTTGTCATTAAAATCGAGTCATGCTTCAAAAAGCTTCAGACAGGAGTAAATGTGGCAAGTCGGTGGACGAATTTCATTACTGTCAAAGGAAGTGTAGTACCTAAATCAACTCTTGAAAAGTTCTCCCTACGTGGCTAATAAGTAACGAACTTTGTGACCTCAATAAACGGAAATGATTTCATGGATTTACTAATAATTTTCACATTTCACGAAATAACTGTGGCCTGCGAAATATTCTCTGCCTTCGTTTCTGTACGTAAACAATATTAATAAATAAAGAAGTGGCAACACTTTTGGGCATTTTTACATAGCTATTGCGCGGTTATTTTATAAGTTGGAAGAACTCCATCCCTTAGAATTTGAAGTTTGCACCCCATCGAGGGATAGTAGCGTCTCATTAACCACTCAAGCTAAAGCTTTCGCGAATTATCTATAAACAGTAGTACATCCAACGTTCCGAAAAGTTCTGCAAATTGCTTTATTGTTTATCAAAGTATTCTCCTATTTAGCTTAACACATTTATCCCTTCGATAAAACCACTCGTTAAAACAGTCATGCCATTATTCTCCGATATGAGGTTTTGAATCACAAGGACATTATATGACGGCCTGATTTTTCTTTGAGTTTAAGCAATAAAAAGAAGTTAAATGGGTATAAGTCGAGACTATAAGGTGGATGGTCCTTTTGAGTGCTGTAAAAAATGCATTGTTGTCACACCCGTGTGAGAAGATACAGATGCAAGATAATGCAAGATAATGGACGTATTGAACATGTACCAATCAGCATTACTGTTTTTTATCATCTAGTGGAATTGTGGTAGTTGGATCACTTTTAACGGGAAAACTATACTGTGAGACTATTTAAAATTCACAGAGTTAGAAACACTTGGAAACATCCCATTGACCTTTTAATTCCATTCTTAGTCTTTTTTTGCACCAACTAGCGCGCTGTTCTTTTTACTGCTCCGTCAAAGTTATGGGGAAGCAGACGACAACAAACTTTCGTCACTGTAAGGTCACCGTGCAAAATTTTTTAATTGCAGTCACGCGATTTCTTCTTCAATCATATGCGGAACAAAAGTAAGAGATTAGACGTCCTTTACGTAATTCATCACTTAATAGTCTTAGCATTATATCGTTTTCGAATTGAATAAATGTGGAGCACATCGCACATCTGCAACCAAAATCATTGCAGTCTTTGAAGCATATCTTTTTTTATTGGTTTACATTATCTGCGATTAAATCCACAATCATTGCCGATTACGAGCATTAAATTTCAACTCTTGATGCCATTTCATCTCATACCATAAAAACTACCTACTTGCAAGTTTATTATAGACGAGTTGAAACCTTAAATTTTAATTGCGGTTCAGTGCATTACTTAAAGGAAGATTTTTATTTTTTTACCTTTATTTTTGAGTGGGCGGAGTTTCAGCCAAGGGTGCTATATCCACAAGCATTGCGATTTTAACGTTGAAGAGCGTAACAACCCCCCGGAGAATTGAGAAAAATAAAGGTAACCTTCGCACACGATCAAAGCTACGCATTCTAGTGTAAATTTCCGAAATACTGTATCTATAAGGAGGACCGAATGAGCTTTTTTTTGCCAACATCGCAAGTTGTAGGGTGTCGAAATTTAGATACTAATTTGTGTTGGAATTTCACTATTAAAATTTTAAACCGTGTTGGAATTGAAGGCGGTCTTGTTTGCATCACTCAAGTTTCGTGCGGAGTATAATTATAAAATTGTGACTAAATAACGAAAAGATTGGGCCACTATTTCTGAATATTGGTCCCATATTATTCATTGTTGCATTTCCAAGATTGGGCGGTCGTTGGGCTCTATATCGGGCCAATATCCAACAATATTCAGTCAATATTGCTGCAATATTGCGTTGCTTCTTGGGTCAGTTTGTGACAAATTCAAATAATCCGAAAGATAAGAAAATTCCAACACAAACTGTTAATATTTTATTAGCCAACTTAGTAACGCATTCATGGAACTGCCATAAAATTGTATATGGAAGTTGGCACATAGGAAGATTTTCTCCTTATTTAAGAACCTAAATCATATAGTCTATTTGCTTGTATCACTATTATCAGAGAAAAATAAGCTGCAAGTAAACCAAACGCCAAATCTAACCACCCGTTAGGTATCCCAAAAGAATTTCTTATCGAAAAGGTAAAAGCTCTCCATTCCAACGAGAGAGAAAATTCATTGCCAGTCATTTTTAACAACTCGTGAATTTGGACTACCTACAAAATTTCGCTACGCTCATGTGTCAATTGAACCAGAGTTGAAAAATTATTTACCAAATTCTTGGGTCTTTCGTAATAATATTGTTTGTCATGTAAATTCTAAATAAAAAATTCATTTAAATACATACATTGCTTAGATTTTGAAAGTTTTTAGAAGTATTTAGGTCTAATAAAAACTGGCCACTATTATAGCTATACGGTACAAAAAAGGGTTTTAGTAAAGCACGTTTGTAAAATATCTTGTAAAAGTAGAGTCCATCTGGAAACCAAATGAATGTTTTAATTGATTTCATTATATTTGTATGGATATGTAGCGTCTTTCTCCGTTTAAGAAGTTGGCTGTATTAAAAAAGGTGAGTCAAACAAGGAGTCTCATCCCCTTGAAATAAGAAAGCTTTTTAACAACATAAGCTTTCCATGTTTTAGGGCTATTTATGCTTTTGATGTATCGAATAGATTAAGAATCACCTATATACCCACCTGTATTATTGTAGTATTGTTTGGGGCAACTGTTCTAATTCATACAGACTGTTTGCTCTACAGCTACAGCCTCAAGTTGTTTAAGGTTGATAGGTAACATAAATTACAGAGCAAGACCGTAGATTTAAGCATCCGGAATTGTCAAATTGAAAAACTATCTGCCGTATTGTCGATATTGACGGAATAGAGGTTTGATTAAATTCCACGGAAACTAAATCTCGCACTCTGCGGTAGCTATTACCGCCGTAAACGTTTTATGCAATAAACACTTTTTCCTCAATGGAATACATCGTAAGTTTTGTAGTAAGTACAAATTAAAATTATTGACAGTTATCGTACCTCGTTTTCATGACTACCGTCATTTGTTTAAACGAAGTACACATTTTGACTACCTAATTTCGCAAAATAATAATTAAACGTGCAACTAGACGTTAATAATTTGCATATCATAAAACGCGGAAAAAAATCTTCTTTCCAATGGTTGCATTATGAACTCTCTAAGTTAATTTGGGGAGCAACAATCTGCGAAAAACAGTTTTCCCATGTTAATTCCCTATGTTCGGTTTGAAAGTATTCGCCCGGTATATTACTATTTCCAGTGGTACCCAAAAACAGACTTAAAACGCAAAACAGAAGAGTCGATAAAATGAATGAATACATCGAAAAAACAAACACAGAAGCATTCCAAACACTGATATTCTTGTAGAATGCCCTTTGTGCCGGTAACACTGATTGTGCAATCACAGATGTCACTACTGCCGCCAGGGCATGGGATATTATTTTAGTATTTGTTTGAATTTTTAGCATGTGAACTACAATTAATTAAGTACCTAGATAGGTATTTTAAAGTGGTACTGGTAGGTATACTTATAATTATAAAAAGGCCCCATTCAGTTTAAGTAACGAGCTAATTAGTTAGCGATCTATGAAGAACGTGACAAAGTAACATGAGCAGCTTTTTTACACCATACTCGGAAAATACGGAAGGTTTTGCAAATCCAACTAATAATTAAAAATGCTGCAATAGATACACAAATTTTCGTTTCGCTCCACTCTCTACAAAAACGTTCATTTTGTGCATGGGTGTATGGGTAAATTTTTTTTTCAGTGTATATTTCATTGGTATATAGAAAAAAGGGCATTCACCAATAAATAAAGTTTTAGAATTTTCAAAACTGCGAAATTTGGTATGAATTTCTAAACACTACAAATTTTTCACAGTTTTTGCATCATGGTCCGGATTTTACTCAAACAGATCTTGAAAATAATTTGTCGATAATGCTTGATTTAGGCAATTTATTTTGTGAAGGAGCATATTTTCCAAATATTAAAAAACAATTGACTAATTCAATTCAAATTAAAGGGAGCTTTAAAAAAATGAATATGAAAATAATCATGCAAACGAAATGAATGTTAAACGTATTGAGTGACTTCACTTCCATTTGTAAGGCCCATCCTGTGCACCGGATGAGAACGCATCCCGGTCGCTACTGAGAAAATATCCCATGATAAAAGTTTTCCAACCCCAGCCAAGAGGGAGTTAAGGTCTGTCTCATACCATACGTCCATACCTTTACTTGGTAGTACACCCTTAGCGAGTACATGTAAAGAAGCAATGTTATCTTTGACATATACAGCGGCCACTAACCAGTACTGCCCTTGATATCGTCCTACTTAGATCACAGAACTCAAAGTGTTGTCATCAATCAAAAACGCTCTGAGGCCCACATTTTGTCAAAAGGAGAACAACACATTGAACACATTTGTACTGGTTAGGTTTATGAGGAGTTGATGTCCGCCCAGTGAAGAGGATTCCGGTGAATCCGGAGTGCATTTTAGCCAAAATGGAATCATTGTGGTTCTGCATACCGGATATACAGGTTTTCAACACCGACTAGAGGCCTTAGTATTATTTCTAGTATTCGGAAAATCAGTTCCACAGGTGATCCCCCTGTTTGCTTTAATTTTACTGTAGGTGCCGTATACTAAAATTAAAAATAAGATGGAAAATAAAGGCATTTTCTTTTTCTTTTTTGATAACCTGAACTAGACCAGAACTCTCATATTTGATTTAGAAAACTCCCTGTACGGTTAACTTAGGAGAAAATTGGCTGCTTAGTTGGAACAATCGGCAATAAGGGTGGCGGTACAAATCGAAAAGTGCTCACATTCCTTGAATTCTTCCAAAGTTACAATTATGAAACCTTTGAAAAGCTCAATACGACAGAAAACATTTGTGAATAAGTGCGATAACGAACCACAAGGCATCTAGTATAAAAGGAAGTACTATTTCGATCCATAATAGGTATGTAAAACATAACATATTCGAAGATTTTTGTGATATAACTCAAATTTTTAAATATTGCAATATTAAACAATTGATTAAATTAAAGTACTTTCAGATATGCGATTTAAATTGAACGAACGTAACTAAATTGGAGTCCAGATTAGAAATTAAAATCGTAAATCAAAATGCTAAAGCTTAATGAATCAATTACTTTTCAACTTATACTCACGAATGGGAAGAAAGTAAAAGTATAAAAAGTACATAACGTAGGAATAGCATAACCGTAATAGATTTGCATATAAAAGTGCTTTGACCTCGTTCCAGAAGGGAATCCTCCATTCATCAAAAAGATGATTTATAATTACGCATGCAGATGTGTGGTTTTATGTAAACACAATCGAACCACTTTTCCGTTATAATGCAACATTTTCCGTTAAATATATTCGGTGCGAGTCCATTGTGCACTCGCATTATTATAGGTAATTGATGGCCGCAAGATGCAACGCGTGATAGCTGAAAGTCAAAAAAAAATTTCACTTAATTATGTGATATAAGTGTATTATAGAGTAACCTAAATCATAGATTACAAGGTTGCTTACATCATCTACACATCAAAAGTGTACTAGAAATTATTTAAGGCAGAAGACCATTTTAAGTTGAGAAGGTTCCCGATATTTAATCGTTTAGTATCTGACAAGTATGACCTTAGAGTATTGTGAATTAACCACTCGAGTGTCCTCTTAATTTAAGAAAAAATCGTAATTTATTTGCATTACTCTACTAAACTATTATTATGAAATGATCAGAATCTAGTCTTGTTCAATGGCTTTAATGCTCTTGCCGTGCACTTCTACGCTGTAGGTATTTGTGAAATATGTGTTAGTAATTACACAGTAATAACGTTTAATCGATCAATCCTTCAATAATGAAAGTTTTCGAATTTCACGTATTCGCGGTATATCGCAATGGCAGAAACACTATTTACAGCTAAATTTGAAATTGTAATACCTCGATGAGTATAGTGGGTGGTAATTGCGTACCTATACGTGTCAAAATACTTTCATATATGTATACACCAAACTTTATCTTGCCGACAAACAATATTTAAATGTTAGGAAACTCCATTCTCACAATCTTCCTAATGATTTGTTAAATGCGTGCTGTATATTGTGTTACTTAATTGCTTTTACATTATAATTCTGAGTGAATAAACTTTATTGAATGGAACCGTTACGGACGCAACACGATTGTGAAAAATGCATAACGCACATTAAAAGTCCAAATTTGCAACCATAGATTAAAAATTAATCAATGTTGCAACTCATGGCAGAGAAAGATCATCCAGATTCACTGTGTGGTTCAAATTTAGTCTTTCTCTAGATGAAGCCAACCATGACAAATGAAGAAATGCATTATATACATTTTCATAATAAATCTAAGAATTTGTCAGAATCAGTTTACAGAATTTTGATAGTCATAAATTACTAGACTATAATCCCCTCTCCATAACACTTAATTTTATTTATAAAAGCGGAATTATTTAATTAACCGGCAGATATAAAAACTCTGGACAGTTCATTTAACACGTATAGTGAAGAATGATGTTCACACTTTTGTACAAAACTGTATGAGTATAATAGTTTCGCGCTATGTAAGTAATGAAGAATCAACCACGTTACTTAAATACGTAATTAATTTTCTTAATTTTTGGATAATACCACAGATAAAGCTTTATCAATCTGCACCATTTCCAACTGTAGCTTAAAAAGAATCACATTTATTTTCAAAGATATCATTTGTATTTTAAAATTGCCAAATGAATATTCAAAAGCGTCATTTGTAGTTTAGAATGGTCAATTGAATATTAAAACATATCATTTGTAGATTATAAATATTACTTTAATTTTAGAAGGTGTCATTTGTATTTAAGTTTTCCTATGTTAGACCAAAATACAACCTGTTATATTGGATAGGGAAATTCAGGGGGGAATTATTCAAGGGATTCAAGCAAGGTGGATGAATTGGTAAAAAACTATGTTGAGGAAGGTTCAGGAGGGAAGACTGCAATGGTTTAACTATGTAATGAGAAGGGAAGAAATATGTTGGAAGAAAGGTGAGCAGAATGCAGGTGGAGGGGAAAAGGTGGAGATTAAGAACAAGGAGAAGGTGAAAGGACTGTGTCGTGGAGGACTAAAATAGAGAAAAGAAGAAGAATCTGACCTGATTTGTACGCATTTAATTAGATCACATTATTCAGCTCGGTTTAATGCAGCATTTTGAGGGAAACTGCGAACTCAATTACCAGAATTGGGAAAAATATCTATACTTACAGATCTGTAATTGGTTCCCACTAAGAACCAAAATAGAAGATGTTAATTTAATTATTTCGTCACTGGTGCAATTCTCCAAGAAACGTTCAAATCACAACACGAGTGCTATTCTTACGAGAAAAAGTTGCACCGCACCTGAAATATATAATTTTCTTTATAGTAAAACAACTACGACTAAGAAAGAAAAAGGAATTTAATTATGCATTCAATCAACTTACAATTTACAAATTCGTTCTCAAAAAAGATCAATGAATACTTGCTGATCCTCACCAATGCCTACTAACTGGAATTGTCCACTACAGTGATTGATCCTTTCTTATCAGACAACGGTGTATATGTATAAGGGTGATTAGTCAAGTAAATCGTTTACAAAATGAAATTGTAATCTGTAACTTTCACTGTACACCAAACTACTTCTGAAACGTCGTTATTAAAACATGTACCTTAATGCCGTCGGACGAGTCTTAAAGAACATTTTTTTATCGAAAGATCTGTTTTTTTTGGGAAATTCGACTTTAATACTGATTCCGTTAAAGAAGTCTCCTTTATTCGTTGCACGATCCATTTAAATCGCATAGGTATATTTATTTTACCATACTGCGAACATTATTTGCATTGTTTGGACGGCCACCTTTGCCTACCATAGAAAGAGAATTAGTTTATTGTTAGGTATACTATTCTCTGGTTCTCAAGCAGAATGGTTTGTGTAAATACATTTTGCAATTTACACATCATTGAATGCGTGAAAAATTACTATTATGTTTAACAATAGTCTACATAACAACTTAATTACGATATCGCGATCCTCAAAATGAAGAAACATGTAAAGCGTAAAATTACCTACGTTGTAAAATAGGTATGTTACTTTATGGAAAATTTAGTAATTATTATTATAATCGGTACTTGATTACATTGATATTGTATAGTCCGCACTGAATTTATACGCAAATTTTGCATTAATTCCTGAAATTAAGGAACCACAGTAACCGTAACCTCTAATATCAAAAGGAAAATGAGACTACTAGTACAAGGTTGCCAAGCTTGATATACCATCAGAAATTTAAGAACGTGACAAAATTGCTATATCAACTTGACATTATTATATCCGATATATATCTGTTAATTTCCATGTGTGGCTTCGGGGAGACAATATCATTCTCATTTAGTATGCAGTCCTTTCTCATCTAACAATGACACTGATTTTCAATTTTTTGAAATGGTTACTCACTAAAATGGTTGTAATTGGGTCAATTGGGAGAGGTTCCATATTTTGCTTAATTTTAATTAACACTTTTAATTACTGCATACGTACGTTGCCATAAGACTGAAGATGAACAGATGAAAGATCTGACAATTTAATTTGACAGATACATAAAAGCTCGCGTTGTTTGTGACCTTCCACAAATATTAATTTAAATCAGATTAAATTAATTTGTACATAACAAGCAGTGACTGCTAGCTTTAACATGAATTTTGCGATAGTGCTTTTAGTGAGAATGTCTCCTTTCCCCTTTTTACCTGAAAATCAAATTTTCTTTTCTAAGTCGCTTACTTGCAGATAATAAATACGACATTACCACAAAAAATTGACGAGATAAAGATTCACTTTACACTTTTCTCTTGTACATGTACTAGTTCTGACAAAACAACCATAAATCGTGGCCCCATTGTTTTCTACTAGCTTTATTTCAATGTCAACAGTAAATACTTTCCACACAAAAATACACTTTATGGATAACAAAATTGAAGTCATATCCCTATTTTCAATGACGGAAATACAAGAAATTATTCGAATCCTTGCTAATGGCCGTTTGCACCCACAAATTTAAGCGTAGCTTAAAATCCATGGCAACGATTATTGAGACAATGGTTGCCATGGATTTTAAGCTACGTTTAAACTAAGCACCGCTTAAATTTGTCGGTGCAAACGGCCATAAATGGGTTCATGGGCTGATAAATTTACAAAATACAGGATAGTTTCAGTTAACCGATCGACACCGATTGGCACCTAATTTTTTTTATCAATAAACTAATCTTGAGTTTTCTTACTGGTTCGGCGCCGAAGGTGTTTTAGATGTGATTGAAAAATCCCATTCTGTCTGAAGCAATTAAGTATCCCTTTCAGCACTAGGTACTGGTAACTATTATTGGGTGGTTAAGATGGAGGAAGTCCTACTCCAGTAGGCATAAAGGTGGTAAGCCAAATTTAAAGACCATTCTTTGATAAATTTAATATGACAAAAATTTAAATAACTTAACACCTGTTGGCCGCATGAATTAAATGTCGTAATTTTTGCCTTTTTGGCTTGTCTTGTGTTTTGGAATATGTAATCTGTCAACATCCTAGTCAATTTTTTTAATAATAGAGCTATGTTTCATAAACTTAATCTAATTAATGTGATCACCAGTTTCGGACCAATATAATAAATTTTCGGATGAAGGTTGCAACGTCAACCGAAATATATTACATTTATCAAAGAATGGTCTTTAAATTTGGCTTACCACCTTTATGCCTACTGGACTAGGACTTCCCCCATCTTAACCACCCAATAAACTATTCTTTACACCATTCTTTAAAGGGAACCTATCATTACATTTTTGATGCAAATCAAGACAATGTTTGGTTCCGATTTTCGTATAATACAACCTCTTCAGGATTCTCTTGGAAATTTACGCGCTTGACGTGATTTCGTAAGCGTATTTTTATCTGCTGCCAAATTCTATTTCCGCTCCCAATGCGATTAGTTACTAACCTTCTCCAACTGGCAACTTCCCCCGCTTTAAATTGCTCTGAGCCGGCTCGTGTGGCGCAGTTCAGTTAAAGCTGGACTGTGGTGCTAAGGGTCCCTGGTTCGAATCCGGATTCAGGCATGGATATTTGTAAATGTATAGTAGGTTGGGTTGGTAGAGCAGCCTAAGATGTTCCACACCCAATTTTCCAAATTTTTACTGCCTTTCCGAGGAGAAATAGAACTGACAATTGGAGAAAATTTCGTAAGTAAGTTCCTTGGAATTTTTTTATTGTCTAAAAATTGGAATCGATCGTTTTTTGGGATTTCGTATAAGCTATTTCCAATGGAAGTCATTTTTTAATTCTTGAAGAAGTCAATTTACGTGGGTTTACCCCGTGAACCAATTTGTCAAATTTGTGTATTCTTTATAAATGATAAGTACACTAAGACCAAAGATAGTGGTAAATTTCAAATTTCAAGTCCAGTAATGCCAAACCTTGGTGTGGGTTTTAAATTTTTATTGAGCATCCAGAAGGTGTGTAAGGTTTTTAATAGGAATCTGTAACAGGTAAGTGATTAATTAAGAATATTAAAAAATTCCTGACATTCCTGATATCTAATTAAGTAGAAAACGTGATTACTATATACAGGTATTAAAATTTAAATTTGTTTTTTAGATACAGTACCACGCTCTTTTAAATCAAACCGATGTAAGGGAAACTGGAGTTAGAACGATCGTATTCTTCATTAATATATTCACACATGTCAATTTATATGAGTATATAGTTGAGATAGTGATCAAACCAGAGCATATCAGGTTTTTAAGGTTTCTTTATTACTGAGCTAGCAGTGATATTAATTATTTCATTGCAAAAGATTAATTGTTACGTAACGTTTATACCACTGCCGTAGAAATTAAATTTTAAAATTTTAAAAAGTGCGTGTTCATCCATGTACAGTAGTATGTGACTGCATGGAGGATATCCTAAGAAAATCAGGGGTAGAAACTGTGGAAGAAATTTATCCAATCTTAATAGTAAAAGACGGAAAAGGTTTAGAAAATCTCGGACTCAGTTTTCACTTGCCAGTTATGGAAATTAATTCCCGCCAATGATTACTTCTACATTTTAAGTGAACGATTTGATTTTACTATGAACATTCGGATATGGGAGTCATCGAAGGTAAACTGCAAAACTCCATACATCAAATCACAGAACAAGCCGACTTAATGGTAGTAAAATTTAGTACTGGCAGTACCATGGCGATACGTTCATTTATTCAAAAACAAAGAAGGGACGACTAACTATATTTTTTGTTAGCGTACAACTGCGTTGTGGGATTTGTGGCTACAAAACTGGAGCAGTTTTCCCTGCTAGAATTCTCGCTTCAAGCGCGTTGTTGGAGGGGGGATTATTCCAGTGAATAGGTGATATAAAATGTGGAAAGCAACGCACTATTAATTAATAAACAGCCAGAAAAAAATGAAAGGAAACGTGGGAATGAGGGAGAAAAAAGTGTTAAAGCATGTAATATGCAAAAATGGTGTATTAAACAATCTTAATGCAGTGTTCATACAGATAACTGTGAGAAATGGTACCCATGCGTCGGTATTGAAAGCTTGTCTGTAATTATTTGAAAAAAGAAGGTTATGCTTGGATAGCAATTAAATGAAATGAGACGAAGAGTAAAGAGGTGGTACATATTCATTGAAAAAAATTCTTCGATATGTATTTCCGAAAAATACGACATTTAGTTTTAAATACTTTCAACGAGAAGAGACGTTTAAAGACTGTGAATTTGCGAAGTTTGTGCATTTACATAATTTGTAGCTCACGCCAATGAAGCAACCGTCGCTTGAATCCAAATCAAGACTCTCTTCGTATTACTATAAGTGAACAATTAAGAAAATGTGGAACGTGTACGTTTCCAATTTAATAAAAGTAATAGAAGTAGAAATGTATCTGAATTTAGGGTCATTGTGGTTAATATTTATGAGACGCATACATGCTATAGATTCAAAAAACCTACTTTTCCTTTGTAAAGATATGTAAGTGAGATTAATTTGAGAATGGGCACCCAAGTGAGACTAAAATCATGTAACAATTATTTTGCAATTCTACTTTAATTTGTAGGTATATGCACATGCGTTTAGTTGTACGGATAGTAATTACCGAATGATTATGTTATGACCAGGCATTAAATGAACGATGCTATGTTAATAACGGGTTGCTAAGTGATTTAATAGCGACATTGAAACTGCACACCTGGCAGACATCTCTAAGCCTTACAGAGATCAGTGAGAGTAGGTACCTTATTTAGTATATTTTCATATTTGATACGTTTAAAAGGGATGAGTAAAATGACATCTTTTAGGCCAAAGATTGATCCTACAGCTTTGTCAGAAAATTATATAAAAAAGTTTAATTCCATATATATTTGACGTTGAGTGACTTCACTCAACGATTTACAACTATATTTTATATTCAGGGAAAATCAGATAGGGGGTCAGTCGACCTTGACTTAAAGAAGCTCCGGTAAAAGCAGCGCCTATAATTGTGCAACTCTGTATACAGTTATGTCGGTTCATGTAAGAAACAGTACAGATTTAAATTTGTGGTAACTGCACGTAATAAATACGTATTGCGGATTTCGGACCGCCAATGAAAACAAAATTAGACGAGAGAGCCCAATCCGGAAATAACTTTATTAATGCTAGTCATTTGAGGACATAATCCACACGCATGTAACAAAACAAAACAATTTACTCTTTATTAGTCACTTATTCCTTTTACAATTTTGACGAACCCAGGTTGCCGTGCCGAATACGGTCTGTTAGTAATCCTAATAATAGTTTCTTCTTTACGTACATCTTCTTTCAAGTACCGTTGTATTAAGGAAAGTGTATTTAATTTTCCCTAGGAAATCTTTACTAGGAGTGAAAAGCACCTAAATTGAGTTTTTGAGGAATACGTGAAGGCGAGTCCCTGCTTGTGCCTAAAGTAAAGGAGGGGGAACATTTGATCCCTGTTTCGGTTGGTAGATTAAGAGAACAAGGAATTTGTGTCCATCGCCTCAACTCGGAAGGTTGGAAGAACATTCGTTATAAGGAGGTTCAAACAAGATTTGAAACATTCCCGAGCTTTAGAGCACGAAAATTAAACGCTCAGTTGGCGAATTTATATGGTCTTTCTCAAATTCAAGGGATGGGCAAATCCTAATGAAGAAGAAAAAATTGGACAAAACCCTACAAGAAATAAAGGCGCTAGCGCCCGACATCTGAACAGAAATTGTAAAAAGGTTCACGAGACCTGGCACTTTGGAGGAAATATCGTATAATCTACTTCAATACTTAAGTGTTAGACGTTCAAAAGCAATTGAACTAAGAAGGAGAGCGTTCAAGCGTCGTCCATATTACCTGCTAAGGGAGATGGAAAAGATTCCACCCTCACAGACGCATTTATTTGAGAAGAAGCAATTTTATCTTTTCTTAAATCATAAATAACGCAAAGAATATTTCCTCCCACAGAAAATCTAAGAGGTCTTCCTTCGTTAGCCAGGCGAAAACAAAGACCTCGAGAATGTTGGGAAGTTCTTCGAAGTAGTTCAGCGGAAGGTTCCTAAAGGTGTCCAGTGCCCACCTCCAGTAACTGGGAGAATAGGGCTACGCGACAATGACTCCCAGTTCAAGGGAGGGCAGTTGGGAGATTTTCTGCACCAGTTAGTGCCCCAACACACGGGAGGGGGATCGTCAGCGGCTATCAAATTCCTTTCGCATCTTCACCCTGTTCACTTCTGAGAGTAACTTGCGCTAGCATTTACATATAAGCAAGTTGTAAAAAGCAATTTCTCTCAGCAAGTACTCTCAGACACTTGTTTTCAGCTAGTGTTGGAATGTGCGTATATACACAGAAGATTTTTGATTTGATTTGGAACAACTCCGGAAATTCTTCGAAAGTGTTAATTAAAAAAGACGTGTCTTCTTTTGACCACACGGTTTCCCTACATGTAACACAGCACTGCACACTAACTTTCAACAAGATTGAAATAATTGTCAACTTGTTTAGACGTGCCAGATTTTGTTGCCGGCAAGATTTTGACTTGCTGGGAGAGAGCTCTCTATCACTGTTTACATAAGTGGTTCTCAAACTTATTTCCATGGCCTCCCTTTCATAAAACTAAAATTACTCACGCCTCGCCCCCATCACGTTTAAGAAATAGAAAGTGCTGTTACTACAAACGCATTTATTAAACAAATTTCAGCGTGAGTTTTTTTTTATTATGGGGACTCGGAAACCGTAAGAGATACAACGCCGTTTGGGGCAAATTTATGCAAAATTGTATGGTGATGAATTTTCCCTTCCAAAAAGGCTTTTAGGCCTACAAATATAGCGAATAATGGTCAAAAAACCGAAAAATGTCATTTTCGAGAATACGTTGGCGTCCATTTATTTTCAAAGATCAACAAAATTAACAAAAGCTTGGTAAATTTTTCTCAACTTTCTGATGGTTGTTATAGCCCATAAAATATTATGTTTTTCAATCATAACATCAACGGCTTTTGATGTCGTTTTTAGTTCATTCAAGATCTCTTCTTTTATAGCACATTTGCAACATCATATATCGCACACTGGCAACATTGCGCAACATCAATACTTTCAAAAAGGCGAATTTACCGGATTGTAGATACCTTCCTATTGGTGTAGGAATTGGTCAAATACAATTGTACATAAAAATACCTAATATAAATATTTTAAAGGTAAATATTTGGCCCAAACACATGAGGGATCTCGCGCCCCTCTTAACAACGCCTTGCGCTCCCCAGCTTGAAACACACTGGTTTACATTATGAGAGTTATTGAGAAGTGCTCTCTGACCAAACATGTGAGAGTTTTACTATTCCGTGTAAATTACGTTTTAGAAATTTCAACCCTCTTACTGTAAAGTTACAGTTTACATTCGCTGTTATAAGTGTATCTAAAGTCGGCGATACAGGGAGGATTGAAAAAGAGGAATATTTGGAATTCAGACGTATAAGGTGTGCGAAATTTGATGTCGTAATGTCGATAATTTTTGTTTGAATACAGCTGTACCTACTTAAGTTTCGGATATCGAAACTCATGACCAATATGCTGTCCTCGGCAGTCGGCACTGACTGAAGAGATCATTATCAAATGAGCGTGTCAGTACCTTCCAAACTCCTGATTTCAGAATTAAAGGAGAAATTAAGTAAAAAAATACCATTATAGCGGATTTTTGGAAATACAATCATTCATTCTCCTTAGTCCCCTTGAAAAAGAAACAAGGTTTCGATTGGGATTAATTTATGAGAGTGAATAGGAATGACGTGCCACGATATTAATTACATTTCAAACCATAAATCTCTCACAATTTTGTGCAATTATGCGAAATGATTTATTACGGTCAAGTATTGCCTTGGTTCTTTACTAATTGACCGTATATTACCATTTGCATTGCTTCTGGGAAGATTAATTGAATTAGTAAATCATTATTGTGGTACGTAGTCAGTAATTCGTGCAGTTTAATCATACTCATTACCACGTTAACAAATGGGAATTTATTTAAGTAATTACCAATAAATAATATGATGTCCTTTTACAATTGAAACCCAATGGAAACAGTTAATTATACATTTTACATTTTACACAATCCAAATATATACTGATGTAGTAGACTTCCTTTCAGGACATGAACAAAATTTGACTGTCCTGCATCATTGAAACTGTTTTTACTTGATGCCTGCATTTGAGGCTGCATTATAATTATTGCGAGATTAATTAGTGGGTACCTTTATTGCGACAAGTTCACCCTTTGTATTTAGGAAGGGACGTTTAGTCACTGACATCAACTTTGAGGTCATCATCTGCAGCAACCCATAAGTGTTTTTTCAACTTTAGGAAAAGATAGTAGTCGCATTCCTGGAAGCCATATTCATCGATAACTTGCGCCTCATTACAGAGTGTCCTGCATAATGCTTTGTAGAGATGCCCCTGCAGAAGGTCTTAGTTGTTCTATACTACTCCGGTATTCACCTTAAGAATTACGAAAACAGCAGGAAAACCTAATTCGGAGTAGTCGGCCGAATGCTCGAAACTGATCGAAAGAAATTTCCACCTCTGTCACAGATGAAAAATTCTTACCTCAGTCCAGGTTCGAACACCCGACCTTCCGGTTATGTATCCGAACGCTCTACCACTGAGACACATAGTCAGATTTTGAATCATCGTGTATGGATTCTCGACCCTTATTTCGAGCAGTGAGCAGTAACATTACTTGATGGAGCATTCTGTCGAACCCCTTGACCTATCAACCTCAACTTGGTGAACCACTTGCAATACTCATCCAAAAACCTCGTGACCAAAAACGTGTAATTTTTGAAAATCCTTAAGCATAAAAGCCACCGTTGTTGTTCTCTAGCGTGTGGACCTCTTAACTGTTCAAATAATCAAATTTGATATTAAGTGAATTCAAAAGAGATGATTCGGTAAAATTGATATTTGACTCAGTTTGGTCCACGGGTCATTACAAGTTGAAATGTGAGGTGTAGTTTCTTACTTACTTACTTACCTGTCTTTTTTGGCACTGTCGAGGTCCGTTTGGGTTTGTCGTTGCAACCTATTCCAAGGTTCTTGCAAAGGTGATTTCTCTGGGTCAACATCTTCACGCTTATTTTTGACGAACATTAAGGCGTTGGTCGGATTTTAAAATATTACTTCGCTGCAGGTCTCTACATCTTTACTGAATAGTACCTATTTGATCTTTTATATTGGTCCACGCGGTCACCACTGTTTTTGCAGGCCATAAGAAATACATTGTAAACTTCGAGGCCAAAATGCAAGATTGATTCCCAAGTGCTTAGTATGCCCGGTTTTGTAATTTTTTTCTATCGAATGACATAATAATCCAATAAGAAATAAGAAATTTGATGTGATTTACTCCTAACCCACAAGGCATAAAAATTTTATTTTAACACCATTAGGAACCTGTTGAACTGTTATTATTTTGCATATGAAAATTAATGCAACATCAACCTTTCATAAAAATAACAAAATATCCCATAAATGTTCTGCTATCATTGGATGGTGCTTCTCAAACCATCAATTAAATATGACATATCGATAAACTGAGTGCTGAGTGAGAAACCTTGTAATCATGCACTGCTCAGATTTTCAAAAAATCCAATTTTTAAAATAGCAAATGGAAACGACTGCGTTTGCTACGTTATATATAAATTCAATGGTTATAGCATATTCCTCGAACGTTGGGCCTTTGTAGCTCGTAATTAATACAAACATAATCTCATCTAATAAATAAAAAAGTAACAGTTATAACAAAACAAACTTACATCTAATATATCACAATGTTGGTCCGCGATCGATGGAACTATGACGATGATTTTATAATAAGGTACTTTGGTTTCGACGATGGCTTCTCTTTAGAAACTTGATACGATGGGGCATATCTAGATTTTATCCTTTTGACATTATGAATACGGTTCCTCAAGTTTGCACGCGCTGTGTGCCTGAATGGTCCACCCTGCTCGTACATAGCTGCCCTCTGTCCCCGATTGTACCGTGATGACGAACCCCACAAAGGTTCGCCGTAACGAGGGGGTTCCGCATAGCTTGGTGACAGTTCCGATGCCGCCGATAGTGGTCCAGCGGATGGCGCAGAGAGAAATTCGCGAGGTGTATACATAGCCCCATAATTATTGTCGCCTAATAGTGTGTTTCCACTACCACCATAAGACGGATAATTGTCAAAATTATAGAGAGGAGAATTGAACTGATTTCCTAATGGTTGTAAGTTGTTGGCACTGTAACTGTTGAATCCCATACCTATATTACGATTCCCGTATAATCCACTACCTCCAAATTGGTTCATTCCTGACAGTGACCCGGTTTGCAAGGAATTGACGTCGGTATATGGTTGTGGAGACATTGCATTTAACCCCATATTTCCCTGCATTGCCCCAATATTTCCATATTGGGGTATTTGTGGAAGCGTTGTGTATGTATTAGGGTAAGTAGAAGTTAACGTACTGTACTGAGGTGCAACACTTCCCAATGATCCCACTCCGTTGCTAAAAACAGTTGGAACGAATGGCGCTATACTTGGTGCTGTATTCATCACAGATGACAATGAAGGTATGGTTGTTTGCTTGAAAGCGTTGTTATAGGTGTCCAATTCACTGTACCCAAGGTTATTAAATTCTTTTATCTTCCTAGCTATCTCGTCGTAATGTTTTGTGTCCATTTTTGGTAGTTCCAAAGATTGCGTATTTGTAGAAGATGTTGCAGAATCCTGATACACATCCAAGATGGCTTTTTGTAATGCTTGTAACATGTTGAGGTATACCATCGAATTTGGCGATGCTACAATATAATTTACAATTGAAATCTGTCAATCGTTACACATTTTACCTTCACGCACGCTTGAGTGTTGGCCATTTGTAAATAACACTAAAGAGGACGGTAGCAAAATGCACACCTGGAATTAAATATAAATTCAATATGTCACACATGTAACGCACACTAACCGAAAAGTATAGCAAAATCATAGCCGCTCCTCAATTTTTGGTTGTAGCCGAAATGGTAACTGAGCCATCTATACGTTTGCACAATCTTATATCGTTAATATCCCGTTAAAAGAAAGTAAGTACCTTCATTTCTCTCGGTTTTTGTGGGGGCCTTGAGTAACGAATGCGTAAATGATTCTATATGGTTAGCCACTATCCTTACACGGTCCTAAAGTGGTCATAAATATACAATAATTACACGGTAGATTTAAATTCATCTTATCTGATTATTGAATTAGAGAATAATAAATAGATAAGTAAATGAATCTGCATACGACACACGTAACGCTTTCAAAACTCGAAAACGAAATTTTGATTTTGTTGCACTACTTTTTATTAACAATTAAACAATTTTGAATAATTATAACGAATTAGATGACTTTCATTGGGTTTATGTACCTCAACGACCGCGAAAAGAGGTGCATACATATATGGTTTTGCATTTTTTAGCACTTAACTGATTATTTATAACACTTTAGTGAAATGTTTATCAAAGATCTAAAAATTTTAATTATTATAGAATACTTTCTCCGTAATGTATACATACGTTACAGAATATTTTTTTAAACAAGGTACCATAACAATCAATTGCTTCGGTTGTTAAGAAACATTCATTACTTTTTTTAAATAGAATTTACTAATAGTGAGAACCGATACCGCTGAAGCTCAAAAAACGTCTTGTGAAAGTAAAAGTTTATAAATTGCTATTAAACTGGCCAACTGGGCGTGATGCATAGCAAACTTAATTTTAGCTTGAACACTTGCGAAGGAATCATAAAGCACAATATGGTTGGCAACAATTGATGACACAAGATGGCCCAATCTCTTACAACGGGCAACGTCGTAAGCGATTTGTCTCAAACACTTTCCATGCAAATTTTTCCCAATTTAAAACTACTCCAATAAAGTAAACTTTATTGCACTGACCTCTTGTTTAGCTTTAGCGGAACGCAATTCTAACACCTTATCCTTAGCTTAATCGTTCAAAACGTATGACGATAAAAACTATGCAAAACCGCCCTTAAAAGCAAGTAAAATATTGCACTACTGTGTTCTCGTATGACCTTCGATATGATAGCACAAATATTTTATAAGCATCTCTATGGATTTTCATCAAAGTTTTACGAAAATTTCTTTTGTAGAAGACCATCTCCATATTTACAAACGGAAATATATTAAATCTTTCGGTTCTAACTTAATACTGACACATTGCTTCAAAGTGATGCAAGATTTAGGAGGAGTTGATGGTGTGCGTCTGTCTGTCTGTTCGTGAACACGATAACTGTCAAACGCTTGCACCGATTTGGTTCAAGGTTTGCACAGTTGACCTTTATGCCACATGTAATAATCCTATTGAAAATGGGTCATGATCCCGTGGGGTCACGCTTCTCTGTCCTTGCCAAACGCTTGAACCTATTCGGTTGAAACTTTACACAGTAGACTTATATGTCGCATGCAACAACACTATTGAAAATGGGTCAAATCCACTGACCCCGTGGGCTCACGTTTCTCTGTCCGTGCCAAACGCTTGAACCTATTCGGTTGAAACTTTGCACAGTTAACTTATATACCACATGTAACAAGTCAAATCCAATGACCCCGTAGGGTCACACCGGGGTGCTCTTCCGCTTTTGAGATGCTTTTTAGGGGTTTATTTGGTTTATATACATGTGAGAAAAATTATTGTTCTTATTTCAGGATTGTTTAAATAAATTTCATTGCCACCAGAATTTATAAACGTATAGCAATCTTGAAATTATAATGCTGGTTTTGAACATCAACCAATTTCAAATTTTTGGTGCTCATTTAAAAATGTGTTCATTTATTTTGTGTTATTATTTTATTTTCATGCTTCAGAACAGGAACATATCTCAATTACAATAAAGCAGGTGGGCAAATTCGTGGCTCAACGTTGGGATTTCCGTAACGGTGAGGCGTAGATTAAATGGGGGCAAATTTGTTCCTTTTTATCACTAAAAAAAGCATTTTAAATGTTTGAAAAATCTTTCAAAATAACTGAAATATCACCGAAAACCTGTAAATATTAAATTTTGTTTTCATTTTCCATAGCTTAAACGGTTGGAAATAGACGGCACCTTGTATGGGCATTTTTTTTTTGGAGAATTTGAATCTGAATCAGAATTTCCAACACGCCAGATGTAAAAGCTACAGGCTACTACTTCCTTGTTTCGTATGGACGCCATATTTAACTTTGACGGAATAAGATAGAAGACAAAAAGAGATAAATGAATAATGACGGGTCACACTCATTACTTTTACATAAATTTACAAGAAAAATTTCAAAATCTAATGTTTTACATTCATTTCTCCACAAATCATCGAAGGGTAACTAGATTTTTCTGAATTAACATCGCTATGATCGCCATGCATTCCAATGAATCTCTTTGTTCTTTATATCATTTCGTAAAAATCCAATATGGCGTCTATAAATAAGAAAGTAGGCCTATAGCTTCTACCTTTAGCGTGTTATGGAAATTCAAAACTAAATTTGACATTTTCAGTTTGTCTGTAATATCTCAATTATTTTCAAAGATTTTTAAAATTTCAAATGAATTTTTTAGGCGCAATAAAGGACACCTTTGCACCCATTAAATTTACACTATGGTTACGGGGATCTCAATGGTGTGCCATGTATTAGAACCACTTTGTACAAGTACAAGTTTCGAAAGTAAAAAAAAAATACCTACATTGCATAACGTATAGTGAACACACTATATAATATAAAAATAATTCCTTATAGTATCATAAACAGAAAAATGATCTAAAGGGGAGGAATAAAAAATTTAAGACATAAACTGAGCGCATCTAATTCTACATAAACAACTAGAACAATGAAAAATAGCAATATGAGAAGCAATAATATTATACAGACTTAACAAAAAATATCAAAGAACAGAAATATACATTTGTGCTGCAACGAGAACTCTTAATTTGAATTTTTTGCAGATATAAGTAAAGTAAATAGTATCAAGTTATTAACATATCATAGTTACAAATTATTATTTTAAAGTTGCAAATCGTCAGCATACCTATAGATGATGATATTTGCAGTTTGTGATGACATCCGGTAGACCACTTGTAAAAATAATAGAAAAAAACCCGAGGGACGCAGTTATAGTTCGGGGGCCATTTACTACCTCATTTAGCAGAAAAATCGCTGATTATTATGAATAGTGTTAGTTATCATAGTAGCTTACTAGAAAACTTGCCAAATTCTTCCTGGACTAGTACAGCTACAGGCATGGGTATACAGCACAAAAATGTTGAATTTCCAATTGATGCATTAAAAACGAAATTGCTGGAGATTGTTACGAGGTCTGTTTGCTTAAATAATAAATTCTATTCAGCATGGTTTAATGGCATGGTGCTGAAGAGATGGCATTAGAGTTTGCAAACAATATTATAGCCAACACATTGGCGAGAAAGGTTATGATGGTAGATAACTATCACAATAAATCTTTTAGTAAATGTTTTTGAAAAAATCCTCGAACACGTCAATCATCACTTTAAATAAGACATATTTTGCTGTAAGTGCCAGTTAAGGATCGTCTTGTAAAACTAGAAGAAATTATTTCGAATATTTAAAAACACAGTATCGTACTTTTTTAGCATATTTGGTCTTAGAATTTCATGCTTTTTCAAAATTTAGCACAAAAATAAGTTTCCCATTTAAAAAAATTATCGCTTGCGTCTTATCTCAAACACAAAAGACGATCCTTATGAGACAACTACAGTTAAATATGTCTCATTTAAAATCAAAGTGGTGTTCGAAAATTTGTCAAAAACGTTTACTAAAAGATTTGTTGTGAACGAACATTCACTCGCACTGTTAATAATCGAGGATCATACCTAGCTTTCAAGCATTTGCATTTTTTTATTATATCATCGGTATAGCAGATTAGATACGATGAACAACTTCTAATCTGTCTTCTAGGACAATGACTATTTAAAATGCCATCATAAGTGATATTGTTAAATTCTCGAACTATGTTGTTCACATCGTATAAATCGTGTCCGATGTTTTTATTTAACCGTTGGTTCTACCTGATCACGCATCAATTTTAAAATACTGTAATTACTGTTAGTTATTAAAATTTATTACTATTACGCCTACGCCTGTTTTAGATAAACTGAAATGAGTAGAGCAGAAATCAAATCAGATTAATTCGTGTCTTCTACATTTTCTTATAGGACGATATAACTGATTCGTCGGTACGTGTCTAGCAAGTAAACCTTCAAAGCAGAGACTTTTCCGCGAAATGCTAAATTATCATGTAATATGTAGGTATTCCAATATATAGTCAGAAATGTATTCCCTTACAACGTCTGTATTTATACTACAATAGGCGACTTCATTTGACAACATTGGCAGGTAATTTAGATTTTTAATTGCCTCTCATTTTATAATTCCTATTTAGATTGTATTATTATCTCCCTTTATTACAATTATCCGTCTTTATGTACCTGTACAATGGCTTTTAACATCTAAACGTATAGGTAGGTGCTTACATACATCGCAGGAGAATTCATATATGGCTATGATTCTTAGATCTCATTTAATTACCTATTTGTCAAAAACAGAGACCTAAGTGACCAAAATTATTATTTAGGTATTGATCAGAATGCCATCAAACATATCACCAGAATCTTTCGAATTTCTTTCACGAATACGTTGCAGATGATTGGATGTATAGCAGGTAAGTACTCCAAATGGAGTTGATCAAATTATCCGTGAGAAAAACTCGAAGGCTTTCAAATATGAATGTCGAACACCTAATATTATAATAATAAAATGAGAAACTTACTTAAAAATACTTGCCATGATTCCTGAAAAGAAAATTTTTTTTATTTGAATATATTTTGGAGCTCCTCAATTACCTACTCAGATTATTGGTGCTCCGGCTTGGTAATTACAATACGTGGTTACACTATTTTATGCAATATGATGTGGTAAGAGAGATAACATTATAAAACATTTTGTCGTTGAACCATAAAAGTGTAACAACGGGCTATTTAACTACACAGGTAAGAGATTTTAGCCTTCAGCTATTATCTACAGAAGCAATAAAACATAAAACCAATGTCCAAATCATATTCGTAATAGTCGCGAAACAATGTGCATCGTCTAGTGCAATAAATTACTCATGGGACGTTTAATCAAATTGACTGGGTAAGTTTAATTACCGCAACCTTTGAACTTACCAACTCTTTTGTTCACAAACGTTTTCCAAAATTTGCTTTCTTTGGTATACCTAGAATTGTACTGATGCGATGTTACTCTTACTTTCCTAAGAATTCTAATAGCACCTCTTTTACCTATTACTTTCTTTCAAAAGACGCAACAATATATGTATGTAGGTATATTCGAATAAGAAAACATATAAGTTAAAGCACAGACAACATAGTATATGTTGTCTGTGGTTAAAGTAAGCGTTCATCGAACCATTGGTTCCTGATCATCTTTATCTAAAACTAAATGACATTTAGATGAAGTCTTTCTATTCGTGAACGTAATTGCATCCGCTATAAATCGTTAGAGAATTCGCAGCATGATTACCACAATGACGCGACGTGAAAGAAAAGGTAATCACACACTTATGAACTGTAATGCGCTTTTTATACAGTGTGCTTAAGTGCACTATTAAGTGGAATGTTATAATTTTTAACATCAATTTTAACGAGAAATGTAGGAGACTATGGAAATTCTTTGAAAAATTGCTGTTATTTATTCGTTAACAGTATGCACACATGCAGATATGTTTAAAATTTATGTTGATTCTTGTGCGGCTGCAGTCACGATGAAGGTTAATGAGATTCAGTATGTCGTTTTGGTGTACCAGTGAGCTATGTGCATTGTGCGGGACAGAATGCAAAAAGGAGAATTATATACGCGCGTATGGGAAAAGATACATTATTTTCTAAAACTCAGGAATATGTCGGTATTCATCACTTGGAATTGTCCAAAAAGTTAGGGACCCACTATCGTACTTCAGATTCAACTGTTCTTGCTTTTGCCATAATTAAAAAAAAAACACAAAAATCTGGACTGGATTTTTAGAAATTCTTAAGCGCGTTATGACATTCTTTCAGACAAAACGTTTAACGAAGACGAAACTGGAATCAATACTGTGGGTTAGTTACATTACACGGGTTGAAGACCCTCGTCCGTACTAACTAAATTATCTACGGCATTGGTAAAAAATTATCAAAGTCCTCGTGTGAGATCGAAGGGACTTCAGCGCATTTTTGTGTGGCAGATCAGTATTCTATTAGCCACTTTTGACTCAACCATGAATAAAAGATCTTGTCGGAGGCTACCACATTTCCTTTTTCGGTGCATACTTATACCACATTTTGGTGGATCTCGCTAAAAACCTTCCACAAGATAGTACTTAATTTTTGGGGGGCACTTCTCATTGCTCGAGCTTCTATTGACGACACGAGAAAGAGAGACAGCCATTCGAGATTTACGAAACGTTAAAACGCGTGACAGAATTCGCAACGGAAGGTAAAAGGTGCCCGAAGTTGACTACCTCTCGAAGACGCGCGCGCGCCTTGCAAAAGGTCGTTAATTTTGCCCCTAGGCCAAAAAACAAAATTCCGCCACGCAGGAGTTGTGCGCGTTTACAACATCTTTCCGTCGACACCAATTTGAAAAGAACCGGACCAAAACTGTAGTAGGAGATAGGAAAAAACTGAAAAACCTTCACGTTAGTATACTACGCTCGAGGACGACGCCCAGATGTAGCCAACCCCACATCATGTAGCCATGTCCCCAAGGTTTACAAATTACACGGCCTTGTAGATACATGTACACCCGTTGCCTTTCTACAAGAGTTCTTCTACGCGCCCACATTTGCTGCCAGCCAGCCGACCAGCCAGCCAGCCAGCCAGCCAAAGTGAGATTAAAAGCTACTTTTTACAAATAAATTTGCAAAAATGCGCTAAAAATTAATTTTACCCCCGGCTAATTCTCTAATAAAATTTAAATTATCCTTACCTTCCAGAATTTTGACTCTATTTCTTTTTTAAATCTGAAATCATAACTCGACGCTCTTGGGTGGCGGCAGATGAATAAATACGAATACCCACATAAATAATTGAATATATTGACAAACTTAAGTCGATCCAATTACATTCTGCGACGAACTTCCCCCTTAGCTCGTGCACGAACGGTATTCTAAATGAGGAAAGCACAATTACTTCAAGTTCATTTAATTGTCGAATAATAATATAATTGTACAATTCAATTATCACACCGTAGACGGTCGGCCGGTTTCTCGGGCGCCACCAAGACTTATCTCTACTCCCCCGAAGTCTTGGGAAAAGGGGCGGTCTTCTCGGATGGGATGGAAAAGCCTCCGGGTATCCTCTAGTGGAGAACGGAATATACCAGGGGTCGGTCAGAGTTCACCACAAAATGGCGGCGGTCACTTCCGGATTATCTAAAACAAAATATGGCCGACGGCCCTGACGGTAAATTTCCTAAAGGGAATAAAGCAATAAAGCACAAATCAATTGGCGGTGTCTAGGGGAAAGAAAAGCGGAAACGGTGGAGAACAAAATATAATGAAGCTTAGCGGAACGGTAGCAAAAGTTACGGTAGTGCAAAAACAGGTAAACTCAAAACGGTAGTGTACGGAAAGGACAACGGATTGACTTACGGTAGCTCAAACGGTAAAACGGTAAAACAAAAGGGTTTCGGTGGATTCGGAATGATACGGTTTCGCAAATTAGAAAAATCAAAAGGCGTACTTACAACTCGAAAGTATGAAGCAGAAAAGATACCTCCCAAATTGAGCGTTTTCCTTTTAAAGGAAACCTATTTTGGTAGAAGTGGAACAGGGAATTTCCAAAACCGGGCGGTGCTCGTACTGAGCGCGGTAGAAAATAATTCGGTTTTTAATTAATTGCGGCTCCTGTGGTTATCTTAAAAATCTGGGACAACTTGCAAACAAATAGAAAAATTACAGCGCCTCTGTGGACACTTCTCTCGACGGTTTTTGACAAGGTTTACTACTGCCCATTAACATGGCATTAATTAACAGCGCTTACCTAATTAAGCGTAATCAAACCTAAGTACTCATCACTCCAATCTGCAACTAGCTCCCTTGGACTTTTTCTTCTCAAACGGCGCTATCGCTTTAACACTCTTATCGCAACATGCAGGCATACGGGCGGGACTGCAAAACTTGTAAACAACTAGATTTGAACTCGTTCTATCCTTGATTTTACTTATTATGGGAATGTAAAACATCTTACAAATAATTAACGGCGCTGAAACCAAAGAATATTAATTGTCCCTCATCTTCGGGAGGACAACATCCTTCGGTGGTTACAAAAATATCGCGGTCTCCTTGCGTAACGAAGCCCAAACCAATCGTTACTATACAGGGTGGTCTTTGTAAACGGCAAACTAAATGCAGAAATTCCGGGTGCTTCGTTACAATTCTCCTTCAAATTTTTTTCTGATTTGAAATGCTGATTTGTTTTCTATAAATAAACCCATAAAGAGCGTCTAAAAAAGCGGCCGAGCACCTCGGTGTGACCCCACGGAGTCATTGGATTTGACCCATTTTCAATAGAATTGTTACATGTGGCATATAAGTTTACTATGCAAAGTTTCAACCGAATGGGTTCAAGCGTTTGGCAGGGATAGAGAAGTATAACCCCACGGGGTCATTGGATTTGACCCATTTTCAATAGGCTTATTGTGTCATATAGGTCAACTGTGCAAAGTTTGAAGTAAATAGGTTCAAGCGTTTGACAGAGACAGAGAGGCGTGGCCCCAAGGGGTCATTGGATTTGACCCATTTTCAATAGGCTTATTACATATGGCATATAGGTCATCTGTGCAAAGTTTGAAGTAAATAGGTTCAAGCGTTTGGCAGAGACAGTGAGGCGTGGTCCCAAGGGGTCATTGGATTTAACCCATTTTCAATAGGCTTATTACATGTGACCTATAGGTCAACTGTGCAAAGTTTGAACCAAATCGGTCCAAGCGTTTGACAGTTATCGTGTTCACGGACGGATAGACGGACAGATGGACACCATCGACTCCCCTATAAAGCTTACATCGCTTTGCTCTGCCGCTTAATAAATACAGAAAATACAACCTCTAATTCGTGACCACGTTTCGTCCTAATTTCTCTCTAATTTATTACGCGCAATAAAGTCCTGGAAATTTTACACCAAATATTCATACACACCTTATACGAGTAGTTAAGGCTAACCAAATTTGAATTCATGCAAAGGAATATTATAAGGGGAAAAAACCTTTCGTATGAAGGTAAACATTACTATACTTCAATGAAATTTGAAAAATTTAAAACTGATAAGTGAATTACAACTGTAAGCAAACGATATAAAATAATTTCTCTCAAAGGACAAAAATAAACTGGGGTTACTACAGATGCCGAAAGAGGTAGCAACATTACAACGTTTTGCTTTATGAGTGCCAGCGGTTGCTTTGTACCCTTATACCTATACCCACGATATAGGATGACTCCTGGATGATAGAAGAAATATTTTCACTTGGATTTAGTATTTGTGCTTCAATCTGTGCGCGTTCTCTATACATTGATTGTATATATATATACAATCCCCTTGATGATAGTGCTGGTTTAAATTAATTTAATTTTTGAGGAAAATGTAGTTAATATTATTTGACTAGGCATATCTACATGTCAAATCTATGTTTCGTTTGGTTAAAAGGTCATGAATTTCTGAGCACCCGGTATAGATTTCCTGAACCGTTGTTTTATAAAATAATAGGTTTATCTAGCTTGCACTGCGAAGGTCAATCTATTTTGGTAAACTCATACACACCACATTTTTTTGAAATCACACGTCAGTGTTGAGTTCCCTTCGAATAGTCGATTCAGTTCGTTTTTGAACACTTCGGGCGTGTGCGGTACAATTAAAAATGCACTTTTCTCTAGTTCAATACTTCTGGTGAAAGATGGTACCTTACTTACTGCTACTTTCTACTTTAACTTATTGCTCTTCCTTTTTCCACAAGAGTGCGAATTGAGTACTAGTGCCCCAAATTACACTTCCAAATTATTATGCACTGTTGGAACAACTCACAATAGAACACTACACCGGTTTAATGTACTTCCGCTTATAAAATTAGTAACAAAAGGTTATTTAAACACACTGTACAACACAATAAATATTAACAACATATTGGCACACGATCAATTACTAACAAATCATATCCTTCAAAAAATAAGGCAGTGTTTTACAGTAGTAAGGATAATGCACGGTAGTCTTTAAAAGAAACTTGGCATTCCTTTGTGTGTTGGAACCTTCCTCACTTTCTTCACTGTTTGGAACATGATGGAGAGTACCCAAAGCTATGTTAGGTTTCATCTTCTTTTCCGACGGGACGTAACTCTCGGCATTGTTGTGATTTTTGAATGGCAGAAACATCGTAGGAGAACCTATGGTATTTTTGTAACTTGGCGAGCGTTTGTAACTTTTTTTCGGTACTTTACATTTCTTAAGGCGTTTCAGCATACCATTTTTGTAAAAGTAACATTTAATCAAATTTGTGTGTGTGTGATGGGCGGAGGACGGAATTTTTTCGTCTGTTAGTAATGGAAACGGTTTACTGCCGATCGTAGGGTTTGGCGGATAATAATGATTCGAGTTAATACTTTCAGCATTTGCAGGTTGTGTAGCGTGAGTCGTACTTGGCCTAGTGTTAATATCAGCGTTAAAATCTGAGAACGAAGGGACCGGATAATCTAATCCTGTATTTTGATAAATTGTGGAGTAAGAATTAGTGTTTGTTAGTTGCGAAGTGTGCGTTGCCGGCGTTGACGCGTACGGTGCAGGTAAACGCGTACGGTGCAGGTAAAACAGACGCCTGATTCTGAAGACCGCTTTCGGATTCTGAAAATGTAGGGGGAGTGTTTTTGAAAATTGTGGAGTAAGAGTTGCTATGTGTAAATTGCGTAGAAGGCGTTGAGACCGGCCAGTCGTTGGGTTTCGGGTAGAAACTCGCGCTGGATGGAAACGTTACGTCAAAATTGTTAATGGGGTTCGCGTATTGCTGGACGGGAGCTGATTCTGCATGTATTGGTTGTGGAGTAGCTTGCGTCAAATCGATAGACTTCACAATGTTATGCTCGGTACCCGACTTGATTCCACTAGGTGCATTTGCTTGGATAGGCGGCGGATTATTAAACGGTACGGTAAAGTCAATTGGAGCAAAGTATTCTGGAGATAAAAAGGGGTTTGTGTGAATTAGTTCACTATACTGGCTGTTATCGTAGTAAGGTTGGCCGCCATGATTATTTACACCCCCTGCGTTCCGAACTTCAGGCGATGGAATGAAAGACCCCATCGATTCAATCACTGTAAATGGAGATTCGGTCTGCTGTCCTTGGAATTGAACATGTAAAGGGTTGTTTGCCCATTGCGCATTAAGTGGATTGGCCTCATGCACATTGCTTTGGTCTGAAGTTGAAAACCCAACATTATTATAAACTGAAGGATATTCTAGCCTTTGTGAAGGTACGAAGTGGTTATTTGTCGCGATTGTTGAAATTTCCACGTTTTCGGGGGCTGCATTCAAATGATGTTCTTGCGACCCAACGTTGGCAAATTTATTTATAGCCTCCTGTATTTCTGCAGAATGACGGGGTTTACACAAACTCAAAAGCATTGAACGTACTTACCGACTTGTTCAGTAATTCCGCACCAAACAAAACCGTATCCGAGGAAAAGCACAAACACGTAACCCTAAAACACAAAGTTTAACCTACGTATTAATAATAAATTAATTGTCTACCGAAATATGACCACCAGTCACCATTATTCACGAAGTTAGTGCTGTTATGCGGACGAATGCCGCACAATTGATAATAAAGTAGCGATGTAGGCTATTGTTTATATATACTTTTTATATAGAGAAAACAGAACTGAGATTTGTATAATCAGTAGGTAAAGGAGAACGCCCCTCTTTTCTAACAGCATTACCGAAAAGATGATAGAGTGATAATTGTACGTTCACTCTTATTATCAGGTACTACTCACTTTTAAATTTCTCAGTAATTAAAATACACATTTTAGCGATTTGAGTTAACCCAAATTATAATTTTATGGGAATATGTTAATAGCAAAAATTGTATTTTTTTTAGCTTCCTAAGTTCTTATTAGGCTGACAAATCTGATGAATCAGTTCAGACGTTCATTTAGAAACCATTCCTTTTACAATTTATTTTTTACACAAAACGAAATTCTTCTGGAGGCGATAAATATTCGAAATCACTTGTCGAATTGATTCGTTTAAAAACCACGCATCAATTTTTATGTTATTAAAATATTTAAAGTTACTAGAGCATATAAAACCCGTAGAGCACCGCTCGCAATGTAGGTTATTACCTACACCTTTTAGCTCANTTTTTTTTAGAAATAGGTATCAATGCAGGAGACGTCAGACAACAACCAAAACGTTTTAATGGAATGATGCTTTTATAGTTGTAGTTTAACGAATTGTGGATAGTAGATATTGTTTATGAAAAGAACGTTTGCGCGTAAAGAAAATTGCGTGATCGTTTATAATTAGGTATTTAATTATTCGCATAATAATAGAAAAATCGCTTTTCGCATAAATAACATTCGTCGTAATGTGAATAGAAATTTATAAAGATAGACAGTAGTGATGTGGAAGCGTAACGACAGAAATATACATTTTGCGCATTTATCATATGATAATAACGGTATTTCAAAGATTATAATTTTTTTTATATGAGCGAAATCTGTGTTTATTGCAAATTACTGACCACATTTAAAATTGAGATTTTAAATTATACAGTGTCCCAGCGTTACTATCGGCACAGTCTATTCTTACACTATGCTATCGGTAGCATTACCCTACAAAAACGTCCATCTGATTAGAGGTTTACATAATAATATATTTAAATGAGCTCCGTTTGTACCATAAGTGGGAAACCGTGTAATGGAAAAGGTAAAATCTAATTTAATGGGAAATTCGATTGTAAATACCTTCTATTTCTTCAATTTTATCGATATTCTTAAAAATACGTGAAATATATTTAAAAAAAAACGAATTGAGCCATTTCTTCAAGTTGCGCTGTTGCTACATTACTATTTGAGAAAGCTCAAAGCAGTCAAACGCGATCAAAGCATCTTCGAACAGTAGGCCGGGAAGCGGTTTCCCCAAACTACTACGGATACATAAAGTGTTTCCTATACGAACATTGAAATTGGGACGTCCTGTACCTACATGAAAAATAGTTGATAGGGGTCTCGATGCGAAAGCTTTAGAGCTTTCTTTTCAAGGTCGCAACCCAGAGCAGACATGTGGGTGGGTGTTTAATAACCCGACTATGTCTATACAACATAACGAATGCCCTGCTAATTTGTTTTTATTTGTCGGTTCACGTTCAAATAATTTGAACGTAGCTGTATACCTACCCTTCTAATAGGGTTTTTGTGTTCTACTTACTAGCTCTCATTCGTACAAATTGTGTGTTTCATGTAAAAGGTCTGGAAGTGTAAGTCAATGGCTTTAATCATGTAATTGACTTGATAAACCCCAGTATTGACAGGAAACTTATAAGCAATAATAAAATGATGTCAAGTACTTATACTGAATTAGTAAAAGGAAAATAGATAGGGTTAATTTTCGCATGTTCGCATAAGTACGACTTATGAGTTAAGATTAATGTGACGTTCTCGCATACGGACAATCAATATTTGTAATACGGGTAAAATAGAATGAGTATTGAAAATAGTTCGAAAAGACTGCAATAAAAAAAGATTTTCTCTTGGTTTTCTTGTCATAGCTAACTTTTCTCCTTTTCTCCTTCTTGAATTATTATTCGTGCAATAAACAGGTTACAATTACGTATTCAAAATTTGAATTTCAACTACTTTTTACTGGAAATCGGAACAGATGTAAAATGTTTGTAAAACATTCCTAATATTAGAAGATATTATTCGCAAAAATATATACAGGTGTAAATTTAGATCAGGATGTGTGAGAAATATTCACGTTTAATTGGTATATAACAAATGTATAATGGCAGGTACGAAAAACTCAATATTGATTGAGGAAATTTTTTAGTTGTTTTTAATTAATTTCAATTTTCCCAGCGGTCAATTGAAGTATAAATAAATTACTACACCAATGTTACAAGTTACGAAATACAACAGTCCATTGTGAAACCTTTATAGTTCGGGAAATTGGTATTTGCCTAAGTGATTTTAGGAGTTTTATGTTCCTGCTGAAGTTGGAATACATCCGCTTTAAATTGGTTCGACAACTAAGGTTTTTCAAACAGAAACCACCTTTTTCTCCCTGTGTAACAACGGATTTTGCACTGAAAATTAATAGAGAAGACTGAGAAGTTTGAAATCCCCCATGTCTAAAGTGGACCGTTTCCGTCTAGAAGGAAAATTATGCCACCGTACTTTAAGCATACCCCACATGAAACGACTTGTTATAAATCTATTCGCATTCGTTTTGATTTTGCCAGTATGGTTGGGGCTTTTAATTCTAGCAACGGAACTGAAGGGATAGTGAATAATGTACAAAACTGAATGATGTTGCCTTTTTACTCAAAGCGTAAAAGTGCAGAATAGCTATGGTTACATGCCGATATGAATGTGAATATCGCCTCCGGTGGCCAAAATTTGTTTACACTTTCATGTTGTGTTGCTCACTGAAAAGATGGCAACCATAAAATAAAAAAATCCTAGAAAATTCCAGAGCGCCAAAGGCGACGTCATGTCTGGAGCATTTCCGTTACACTATTATTAGAGAGAATTAAACAGATCTGATGAGCCCGAACTCTTAACCCATTGTTGTTCTAGTTTTAAGAACCATTTGATTTATACATACAGAAAGTCTAGGAAAAATCAATACTAAGACGAATGCTTTCAAAAATTAACACATTTTTTGGTTCTTACACGACTCGGACGTGGATACTATGATTCACATAAAAAACACGAACTATCTTTGTACCTATAAGGAATTTTTGAACTTTGGTTGAATAAATGGAAAAATTAGCGTACGAGTCGAGATAGTTGACATTTAAATACAACACTCGCTACATATATTAAGGAATCTGCTTGTTATTTACTAAAGAAAAACTACCCTTACAGCGAGTTTCCAGTCCGATTCAGCCCATCTAAATACAAAGAGAATTGTTAGAAAATCTAATTCCTGATTTTTACTATACTATCTGGTCTGTTTCGAAAACTAACCTTTCCATTGTTTCAAAAGTGTCTTCAAGTCCAATTAAAAGCAATAGAATAAAATGCTCTGAAAAAGTAATTATCGCAATCTTTTCAGAGATAATTATTTGCATTTTTTTTTACTGAACTGCAACTGTATTTACTCACTACTGGGTAATGAAATTTTCGTATACTGGGAGGTATTCCATACCCATAAGGGGCAGGCGCATGTGTCAATTTTCGTAGCTTTGGGCGATTAAGTAGGTGCTATGTTGCAGAATTGCTGTAGTCTGACTCGAGTCAATTGTTGTCCAGTTTGGATGAATAGGTAACACATTCAAAAGCCTAATTCCCAATCAAATTCCGTGATCCGTAATTAAATCAACTAACACTTTCTGGTTATGCCAAAATATCCGCTCCTAGCATTATGAGAAAACGTGCCGCACTAGTTGAGCCGAGTTCCCCTTAAATCAATTTGTAAAGGTATCGATTGAGCTTAATTGCTTCTCATTTCTTCTGATGAAATCCTTAAACTTTTTTGGCACCTAATACTGCGACACTTATCAATGTAATGCAGCAAACATCATACTACACGATCTTTTCTTTGAATGCAGTTACTCATATAGTTAGCACACGTTATATTTACAATTATTAGTTACAATATTTCTATGTACATATAATCCAATTACCTACATTACGAAATAATATTACTGGCATACTTACGGTTTATGACAGATATAGTAGAAAGGAACGGCCGTTTCTGCAAAGCAATCTTAAATGTAGTTGAATTTAAGATTTTTGCAACCTTTCTACTTTATCCTCTACTATTCATTTCCTTCGCACTAAATTTTATTAGCACGAGAAATGTTAGCATTCTTAACCTAATGTACTATTTTCCTCTAAGACACTTAATTCTATATGTACAATGTACACTTATAGAAAAGTACAGAGGTGAGACCCTAGCAAATTTGAGGAGCATTTCTTACTAGCAATTTATAGATACAAATTGAGCAGATATACGTCAGTTAGTTTCGGAATGAGTTAAAATTTGCTGATCTAGTGAGGACGTAGTGATGTTCGGGAGCTGGCCTGTACTGGGATTCGTAGTGTGGAAGTTGTGGTGGTAGGGAGTTGTACATCTGCTGATTGCACATGCAGGGACAGGTGGGAACATAGTTGGTACAGGGAGACGGGTTGCAGTTTGGTTGACTAGGAATGTAGTTATTACTCGGTATGACAGGGACGTCGTAGCTTGATGCTTGCGGTTTATACATCCATTGTGACTGCGGGCCTGCAGTTTTCAGTTTAGGAATGACATGCGAGTGCAACGGCACGTAATAGTTAAGCGTATTTAAAGTCATTTCGGGGTATGGCTTTGGACTAGCTGTAGAATAATCATGTTGCGGCACAGCGTGAGGTTTTGCATTACGCACTTCACTAATGGGTGAGTAATTGATTAACACCGGGGGAGGGCCTTCATGTTTGTCCTTTGAAAGGGATGAATCATCTTTACCAAAGGTGTTAGAAAGAGGTGGAGGGTACAGGTATGGAACTTTTGTGTGCGTGGGGGTATGAGTGGAAGTAATATCTTTAGGAGGGTGCGTTGTGCTAGGGGCTTCTGTGGGTTTCTGCGTCTCTGTATCATCTTCGACATGATCCGTTGGAAAATCTTTAGTGATGTTGAACTTATCATCCTCTGGCAGGCCTTCATGTCGCGAAGCTGGAGTATCAGTGTCCGATATCAAATTTAGTTCCTTCAGGACAGTTGCGATATCATGCTCTAAAGTGTTTTCACTCAATTCGTCATGTTTATTGTCATCAAGCTCTGTTTTGGGCTTGGCTACTGGAAAATGCGTTCTTCTTAATATTAAAAGCGAAACTGGAGTACTTACCTGGAGTATCTATGTCGAGAACATTATCTGTCACTGGTTCTGCTTTACCATGGACGGCAAGTAAAACACAGATCTGCAAAAACGGTTTAGTATAAAAAATACTACTAGTGACGCTTACCAACAAGCTCAGCAACCGCATTTCGATACGTTGTTTGGAAAATATTTACTGAACTAACTACGTTAGGCCTATTTATGGTATTATATTTGGAAATAGTGAAAGTTATATGGGGGGTTACCATAACCATCGCGATGTCGTTTCATTTTCATCTTTAAGTGATGATTTAAATTCTTATCATAAATCTTACGAGCACATTTTGAATAATTTAAAGAAATTTTTAAGTCATAATTCACACATGACTGTACCTACTACATACTGTCTCAAAAGAAAGAATTAATGTGTAACACCCTACACTTCAGTCATAAGAACAGTTCTATATTACAATGAGTATAGTAATTCAGCATCAGCATACGGTTTTTCATGAGCTATTCGGTGAAAACACTTATCAATTTAGCATAGGTGAGTGTACGTCGGTACATAAACTATGGTCTCAATGGTCAAGACCTCAAAATCAACGTCTAGTTTACCATTAATTGATGACAACTAGCTACGTCTTAGGTAGTTGAATATTTGAATGGTGAGTACACTTTTCTTGCATATGGAATGTGCTTAAAATATACTCCCATAAAGAATCAAATGCAAACAGTTTCCAGACATTTTTACTTTCTTCAAATAAATAGAACGTGACAATTTTTACATAGGAATGGTTTAAAAATATTTTACTGTTATGTAAATCTTTAAAATAAATGTTCTTATCACAACTTAAAATTCCAACGCATCCAGTGAAAGATGATTTATTATTCATATAGTAGTAATGTAGTTACATAAAACTAAAATGCTTTTTATAGGGTATCTAAGTACTATATTTATTCTGATTACTATGCTGCACAAAACTAATCTTTGAAGGAATACGTGTATTTCAAATTTGTACAATAATGATTACACGAAAACCAAAAAGAATTTCTCGTATCCGTTGAAAGTACATAGGAACATAAATATCCATAAATCGAAATAAAACATATTTGCGTTCAATATTAAACGTATTTGCAGTATCTATGCCAATATATAAGAAAGAACATAACATAAATTGGCGAATACACATCTTAATAGACGTACCCACCGTTGTTACTATACGACTGTCCAGAAGATCCGAACCCATGCGATGACGGTGGTCCGTAAGACGCGCTTGGTGCATTAGGAGACTCGTAACTTGAAGAGGGAGCTGATGGTGGGCCATATTGTGAGGAAGCCGAGGGTGCACCGTAGCTGGAGGATGGCAGAGATAGTGGTAGATAATTAGAGGAGGGCTGAGATGGTGGTCCATAATTAGAGGATGGCGTTGATGGGACTCCGTAATTCGTGGACGTTGGTGGGTTAGGAGGCCCGTAACTTGAAGAGGGAGCTGATGGTGGACCATACTGTGAGGAAACCGAGGGTGCACCGTAGCTGGAGGATGGCAGAGATAGTGGTAAATAATTTGAGGAGGGCAGAGATGGGGGTCCATAATTAGAGGATGGCGTTGATGGGACTCCGTAATTTGTTGATGGTATCGACGGCGTGCCGTATTGGGCGGATGGCGCGGAAGGACTTGGCGGGACTCCGTAGTTGGATTCGGGAAAATGGCCTGATGGTGGTGGTCCGTAACTTGTAATTGAGCTTGTTGGCGCTTTATGAGATTGTGGTGGACTGTAAGAATTTGCAAATCCAAAAGAGGAGAAGCTAGGCGTGCCATACGTTTGGGAAGGTTTGGATGGCGGTCCATACACAGGCGACGGCTTTCGTTTTAACTTCTTAGACTTATGACGAGGAGGACCGTAAACGGGAACTGGTTTTGATGGCGGCCCATACTGTGAAGTAGGTCTCTGATTTGGTACTCCATACGTAGGTGAAAGAGAATTAGGTTGTGAATAACTAAATGAGTTATCGTAAAAAGCGGGAAGATCTAGCCCTTGGTGATGATCATTAAATCCATTGAAAGGTGGTGGACTATAACCAGATGACGGCAGAGGTGCTGAAAATTTCAAATTATTTGGATACGTACATCATTTAAGCACGTTACCTTCGCGTTTTACAATTATTGCGCAAGATCCAATGGATAGCACGTATCCTATTCCCTGAAAACGTGACAGAGGGGTGAGATAGGAATTTCTAAATTGCAAAATGCTACTTACCAATAGCCGTAATAAGCGCATAATGGTATTATAGGAGATACTCTACAACGGGTTAAACCCCGTTACACAATGCTCAACAAAATTTACCAACTATTTATATATGACTTAAAAATATGAGAAAGTTTAAAAATTTAAATTTAAAATGCCTACAAGAGTAGGGTTTATCTAAAGATCTAATTGTTTTGATGTTTAAAGCAACGAAGGATAGGTATATCTAAGCTTTTTGTTACACTAGTTAAGCATCTGGCTGACCAAACTGTCTTTAAATCACAAAATTATACAAATAGGAAACTAAATCTTATTAATTAACCATAATTCATATTTAAACGTTTGTTTTTATGTTACTCTGTTACATTTAAAAAGAAAACGTACGACAAAGACGATATTGAAGTCAATGAATTACATGTTGCATTTCTCACATTATAAACACTTCACAAAGAATAACAGCGACTCAACGTCGAGAGTAAGTAGTGCTGTGTGTCATATTAGTGTGCTTTAATTAATTTAATTAAAAGAGTTTATAACTTCCTATTGTCGTAATCTGGAGCGTTGGGTGTGCCATCCTCTGCAGCTGGTTGACTGCATCTTGCAGTCAGTTCTACTACAATTCATTCCTACTAGTCCAGGAGGCAGCGATATTTGTTATGCACTCATTTCTATATGGCTGCTATTCTGCAATTTTTATTGTTTTGATAGTGCAAGTAAACAAATCGGCAGTCTACCGCGTCGGCGCTCTTGCCTAAATTTGCAACAATGTTCTGAACATGTTAATAAATAATAGGTACATTTACAAGAATGAAAATTTTTACAGTAATTAAGTACACCTAAAACTAAAAATGAAGTATGATAATAGTCTACCAAGCTGGAAGCGTTGCTATCACAAGTCTACCACCCACGCAAGATGCATAAAAAATTATTCAATTGAACTTATTTCTACAAAGATGAAATTTTTGTTTGAAAAATTGGTCCACCGATCGCGTGATGTTGCCAAGGTCTCGGTAGACACGCTGGAAGGTACGATTTCCCAAGCTCAGCTGCTGCACCACTCTGCTAGAGTATACCTCTAAATTATTATATACACGGGCTTAAAATAAAAATCTTTAAAGCTGTTTCGTATGTACCGGGTGAATATTAAAAAATGAACATAGGCAATGAACATGGAAAAAAGTTTTTTTGCAGATCGTTGCTCCCCATATTAACTTAGAGGGTTAAAATGACACCAATCGAAAGAAGATTTTTTACTCATCTAATGATATACGAATTAGTCCATTTGCAGTTGTATTTCTCATTATTTTATAAAAAATTCGTTATTCGTTATTCAATTCGAAATGAATATCAGTTTTAATAATTTTTTTTGTAAAATTTATTCACTGAGGACAGATATTCATTTTTGAATTGAATTTTTGATAGAATAATGATCCTAAGTACCACAGTTCTGTTCCCTGGTTAGAGTAGCGATTGTAGATCGTGCTCTAACAATAAGTTACCTGTTCGGAGTGGCGGTTGTAACACCGCTCTCACTCTCTGTAGTTACCTTCCGCGAATTAAGGATGTCCGGCTGTATAGCCGCGCTATTAATTAAGTTTACCTGTCGCTCAATTACAGTAGAGGTGTCGGTTGTAATACCGCGCTCTTCCCAGATTACCTTACGGGAATTAAGGGTGTCCGGCTGTATAGCCGCGCTCTTAATTAAGTTTACCTGTTTTTTTTTTAAATTTCGGTAGACGCTGCGAATGTACATTCGCGCTCGCCAAGAACAATCACTCCTGTAATATACCCTGGGTAACGTTTTAGTTGGGTTATAACGTAACAACTTACCTAATTTGCTTGATCACGTTCAAAGTTAGTTATGAAAGAAATTGTCTCTGAAACTACCTGCCAGTTTTTATACTGGATGCTAAGAAGGTTAAGTTACAGAGATAAATAAAACTACAAGGCAGGTCAAGGAGCCGTTCTGTCAACGTTTCTAGTTGGGTCGCATTCAGCCATATAATTTAGTTTCTGTACAATTGTAAATAGTAGTAGTATTATTTGTATTTTAGCAAGCTTTAATTAATTAATTAAGTGGTGACCTGGATCTCCGATATAGAGCTACCCAGAACAGCTCCCTGTGTTGCTGAACGTAGGCAATCCAACATACACAGGTTGTCTTGACGAACAGGAGGTGGTGTAGAAGGGAGGTCTTAGAGGTCCTTAGGTTACGAAGAGGCTAGGAGTAGCCTGTAACCACTAGGACCGTGACAAACTCTCCAATTTAGCGTTTGAGGTTTGACGAATAAGAGCTAACCTTTAAAAAGATACAACTTGGTTCTTACTGGACATACAGTAATTATTAAAAACAATTTTCATTGTTTTTTTTTAAAGCTACGATTTTGTTTTCCACAGTTTTTTTTAATTAAATGCATACTTTTAGAGTTTTTTGCGAATAACCAATCAAAACATTGATCTTTTCTAAGGAAAACTCATACTTTCGGTCGCGAAAACTGGAGAAGTATTAACTTTACAAAAAAATGTATAGAACACTTTTCGCTTAGAATTAACTGTTCTATCTATTTCTGTGTTAAAATTGCAATAAAAAATTGCCACCCCCCGAGAAAAGGTGGCAACCACCCCCAGGGTGAAAGCGCCCTTTGGCATGATATAGATTTTGAACATTAGGCTATTCCCTACTTACTGTACAAAGTTCAAGTTAATCGATTCATTTTGAAGACAAGAATATAATGCACACCCATCATTCAACGGTACACATTACCATCTGCCGAATTAATTTTAAATATTTATTGGCTTACCTCTAATTACCCTTAATTACATGTAATTATATTTTGTTCGGCACATTACACCTTGCAATTTTAGTTGCCATTAATTAAATAAACAACGTTATAGTTACATGAACTTTGGTTATACCAAAAAGTAAATTATTAAGTATTCTTTGGTTATACTTACATTACTCAACCGATGTAAAAAAAAAAACAATAATATTCCATATTTATACTTACTACTTGTGAGAATTGCAAAATTATAAACAAGGTTGTCAGGCATGGTACATGGTATTCAAAGTACTTTGTTGGTTATTTTGTTCCGTACGCTTGGTTTGTTTGTTGTCCCTTTCCTTTCTTTTGTCCTTTTGCTTTCTGTCCTTTCATTTTTTGTCCTTTCATTTTCTGTCCTTTTGACTTCATCTTTTTGCATTTCTGCTTCTTTTTCCCTGGAACATTGGTGAAAGGTATTTCTAGTTAACGCACAACTGGAAACTATAGTAATATTAATGTGCGGTAAACTAATGCATTGTGCAGTTTCTCTAATGAAAGGTTTAGCATGGGCGCAAATCTTGGGTAGGGGTAGGTTAATTTATATTATTTTGTCTTCAGAACATAAGATCACTATACAAATCTAATTAACCTTTAGGGCCAGTATAATGACTAATTTCATGTGAAAAATATTGAATTACAATAGTAATAAATCTCATGGTTCAAAAATAATGTATTAAGAAACTACTTACATATTTACAAATGATCTTTTGAACATGAAGAAATTTGTATACTTTATACCTAATATGTATTTACCTATACTGCATTCATTATAAGAAGGTAGTAGACGGCGCTGTGTTTGAAGATCGACACACACAGGAAAAATATAAAACGGCACAAAATTTGAAAAATATACATAGGTATAAATCAAACGATATCACGCTTGGATTTTTGAAATTGACAGCTAATGACAATTCAACAGTTTAGTTCGTAATTGAAACTTCTAACAGACAGAATTCGTCACTCGTTTTATTTTTCAGGGTAATACTGACTCGTGTTTTAACCAATCACAGTGAAGGTCAACCTGTCTCTATGCTTTCTACCGCTACCTTCTTAAAATGAATAGCGTATAAAGCAATACTTGTCTCATATAGGTACCGTGAAAACCTTTTCTTTAACATTTTTGTCTTTAATTGCTGGTTTACAGATGAAAATTAATGATATGCAGCTCTGAAATTATTACACAGAAAGACAAGATCGTTACATGAGTAATTCACTAGTGACTTTATTTCGAGAGAAAACTTTGCAATAATTGCGCTAGCCTATTTTTGAATAATTGTAGAAAAAAACGAATATGTAAATGAATGATCCGTCCACGTAGATCATCTGAGAATAGAGTCTAATATTTTTTTTGTCTCCTTTGACCAAGGTTCAACTGGTTCAACTGCAAAGGACACAAAAATGGTTAATTATTATTGCCAAAAGGAGCTTCTTCTATTGTGAAGTATTCTCACAATCGAAATTATGACAAACTTTCTTTGCAAGAAATGCCTTTGAATATTGTGCTGGTCATATATTTTTGTATTTAAAGAAGGATGAAGAAGCGTGAAAAACAACTTTTAAGATTTATCTCTATACACTCCATCAGATTTTGTGGAAGAAAATGAAATCAGTAAGGAGTGTCAAATCTAACCTATTTCAGATTTTCTTTGGTGTGCAAAAGAAGAACCAATAAATCTTACTAGTTTAATCATGTATAATAATCATTAAGTATCAACATAAATTATTACTATCAACAGTACAGCAAAGTGTACAGTAGGTACAGCTAAACTAATACACCATCGAAATTAGTTACATAAAAAAACTCTTTTAATACTTATAGCCTCCATTGCTATCGTAGCTTTGAGGAATAGTTTCAGGAACAGAACTTGGCCCACTACCACCACCACCTCCATTACCGCCACCGCCCGCATTACCGTTTGAGCTAGGATACCCACCACTTGAGCATCCACTACCTCCGGAAGGCGGGGGACCGTAGGAAGATGGTGGCTGCGATGGGACGTCGTAGCTTGGGACAGGTGGTCCCATGGGTGCATCGTATGAGGACGATGGTGGACCGTAATTACTCGAGGGTGCGTTTTGCGATGGAGGTGCGCCGTAGCTATCCGACGGCGGTTGACTTGGAGCTCCGTAAGACTGAGAGGGTGGCGCACCGCCACCTCCACCTCCGCCATTTCCACGTCCGCCGCCGCTAGACGGTGCGCCATATTGGGAAGAAGGCAAGTTTGGGACCCCGTAGCTTGTTGCTGGTGGAGAATATCCACCTCCGCTGGATGCAGGAGCTACAAAGATAATTAGATTATATATTTCAGTGGGAAAATCAGACACTTACCTTCCCTTTTTATGATGTTGCCGAGACAAACAGCCGTGAGACAAACGAGAATTAATACACTCTGGAAAAAATGCAATTTCAAAAAACTAAAATATTTTTTATAGGGATAGGAATACCGAATTATCCATTTGAAGATGTGAACACCCAAATGATAACTAAAACGATAGTGAATTAGCCATCAGACATTCAGATATATTTATACCCTACTGAAAACAAGAGCCAGAGAAAGTGTTCTAGAGGGTTATAAAAGAAAAACTGTACTTATGTATATTATTCTTGTAAAAACAGTAATTTTCTTCGTATTGTTCATTAATGACATAAAGGTTAGTCATGACTGGTTTCTATTTTTAATGTTACATAGGTATGTAGTTTAATTATTATTATACATGAGCTTGGGTGTTATTACGTTTGCAATCTGCGTGAACTGGATGTAAGGAAACACCGTAGGCATCAGCTTCTCTCCAATGTTCTACGTCTTGCATCTCCCACATTAATTTTGTGTTATACAATAACTACCTACCTGCACAGTGTAACTACGACACATGCAAGGTTTTTACTTCAAACTGCCATACATAAAATGTCATATTATTATGCGTATATAATTTCCTTTACACAGTTCGAATCGATCCAGCATTTAGTAAATTCTATGCTGATTCAACGACATCCCTACTCGACCGACAGTATACTACTGTGTACTATGATTAATAAAATATATTATACAAGCGAAAAAAGTATTAGATTTTCGTGGTTGTGTTGTCTCCCGACGCAAAGCGTAATAAATAAATAAAGTTTCTTATAAAAAATAAAGTTTTGTGATTTGATTTAAAAATCGCGAATTTAATGATTGTTTAGAAGTTATTTTGAATGATATAGGTAAAAAATATCTGATTCCACTTCAGCATTGAATAAAAAGTAATATTCAATGACCTCAGTTAGTAGTAGCAGTGATAATAGCTTAAAAAAATTATAGCCAGCTAAGTCCAGGAAAATTTAGGAAACATGCAGTTCATTCTCAGAGACCGTGTTATTGGCTTATTTTTCGGAACTGGCACCACAACACAAAAGCTACAGTGAGTCCGAATTATTGAATGATTAAGAGTATGTTACAGTTTAATAATAATTAGGCACTTTAATCTAATTACATTTATGTTACAAAATGGGAAAGAGAGTTTCTATTTTTTTGTGACGGGAAAAACGCATGACAATCTGCTGACATGTACCAAAATGTCACTTTTTATGAAATGACTTATTTTTTATTATTAATTATTTACTTATACATAAAGGTAGATACCTATTTAATTTTAGAACATCTTATTTTACAAAGTTATTTGGCGGTCAGGTTCTTTTTATTTAAATAATAATATTCGCCTTCCACATTAAAACTTGAGGTTATGAGCTGTCTCAGCACATGGTGAGTTGGTTGGTTTTTGGTATGCAACTTGCAGAAAATCGTTTGTAAGTCATAATTTGAATAAATCACTATAAATCAGTCAAATGGCAGATGACGAAAGATTTGTGTTCCGGCAATTCGAGGGACTTGAATGTAGTAATTGGTATTTCCGACTACAAGTAGCGCTAGAGAACAAAGACATTGAAAAATGGATGGAAACAGATGCAGCCAATTATGTGATCATCGTTAAGGATGCTGCATGTCGTTTGCAAATAACTTGCCGTGTCGCGAATTTACATTTAGAGTAATTGAAGGATGTAACGAGTGGTTTTATTTCGCGCCAAATTTCATTAAAAAATTCTTGTCATGATACTGAAGGTCACCCTGTATATTTCATTATTTGTTTCGGTTAGAAATTTTGTGTTTGGGCATTTCGGTTCGCTCAAGACTATGGTCCGATAGATTTAATTTCGCTCAGATTTAATTTCGTCGTGGGAAGAGTGCAAAGTTGATTGACGTCATCATGAGTAATGCGAGTTTTTCGTCGTTCGTTTATCACCCAAGGCGCCGTCTAGACCGAGAATAGGAGCGGATATAGCACCAAGCCATCCAGAGATAAGGGGTTTTAAATTCGTCAGCAGAAAACCGTGAGATCAGTTTATTCAGCAGTTCCTGGAGGTTGACGACGAAGTTAGAGTGAGTTAAGTCTTCTTTATCTAAACCAATGGGAGAATTTCTAGCGGGAGCCATTTTTGTTTTATGGTAATTTGGGTGTGGTTTTTTCATTTCAATTCTGAAGAAGGGGATCGTTTTTGAGAGACTCGCGGTTAGTACGTCAAGCGGTCAACACGTACCTTGAGCGATCGTTTTGGTACACCTAGCGGTTTGAGCCACCGGTTTATTTCGGTTGCTCGCAGTTGCGTGCTTTTTGCACCCGTTTCGAAGTGTTATTTTCTTTTCGCGTTGATTTTTTGGCGACTAACACCCAGGTTCCGATCAGGTGATATTTTGGCGAACCCTTGAGCTTCACCCCAGTTTACTTTGGATGCAGTGAATCGCGTTAGGATACGTTGTGATTTCTCGAGGATATATAATTCAAAGTGCTGCCCTAGTCCTCAAGGCGCCGATATTCGGGATCCGCCCCAGGTGGAATTTCCTACTAGTGCCGTACGGTCATTTGTCGAAGGAGCGCTGCGTTTTGGAGAGATATTTGCCCCAAGAAGAGCTGGTGAAATAATAAGTCGAACCACCCAAGAACAAATCGCGGTTTACCGTCGGATAGTGATCATAAAAATTTGTGTTTTGCCGTGCCGCTAACTCAAAAATCCGTCTCCCGCAGGCGATCAAAGTTAATAAACTCTAAGAGCCGGTGGAAGGAAATAGTAGGGGTCACTGGTTAAATTAAATACACCACTGTGTAGAAACTTTGTCAACTAGCCGTCTCCCACTCGCCACGCGAAGGATTTCCTGGACTAAGCTTCAGTTCAAACACTAAACTTTGCTTTCGTTCCGAGGAAGGATAGGCACCGTGGATTTTGTTTCCGTGTGTTAATTTCAAGCCACCCCCTAGGAAGTCACAGAGACCTAAGTGTCAGGTTTCATCACATCCACCCTGTACCAGAGGAAAGAGCAGTTCACAAGATCGGCTGTACAAATGTTGTAAAGGTTAGTCTAATTAAATTTGTAACGTTCTGTAAAACCCCACTTTTTGGTAATGAAGCTATAGTAAAAAATTTTGATTTGATTGTTTATTAAAGTCCAATGAACGATTACCAAAGAGTAGGATAAATTTTTGTGTTTATTTAAATAAGTCCCAGCCCACGCTGGAGTAAAAAAACGATTACCTGTTGTTGAAATTTTCAAACTGTAGAGGATGGCCACCCCTTGAGTAAATTAGTCTCACCTGGTAGGATTTTTTATTTAGTTTAGTTGTCATTGTTAAGCTAGTGTTTTTACAAGGAGGAGAGAAGAACTGCTAGATCCCTGTAATTTGTTTGTATCTCTAATATCATTTCAATATATTATCTATTTGGTTTCAATGTGCCTATGTCTTTAACGAAGAACGAGGGGAAGGAAAGGGAGGAGTAGGAGTTGAGGCAGGAGACTGGTAGGCGGCAGGTTAAGGTTTGTTACACAGTTTCAAAAGAGTTAAAAGCCCACCGATTTGAGTTAGCCGGAGCATTTATTTTTATCGATTGAGCAGCCTGAGAAGAAGACGGTTTTCCTTGCCGGGCGGAACCGATGGTAATTTTCAAGTCCAGAAGGAACCCCCGTAGCAAGGAACGGAAAACAGCATTTGAAATGTTATAATCGCTTCGTAAAACGTTTGAAAGGACCAGTAGGTACCTATAGCAAGAGAAATAAGTGCACCAAAGCGAATGTTATTACTACCACTACGTAATCTAACTGAATTACTGAACATTTCTTGAACTTCAACAAATTAGTGCGATAATGAAAAGCACGCGGAGGAGAAAAGGATATGAGAAATTTAATTTTTGGCTTTGTCGAGGGAATAATATAGTGGTCACTGCTCTCGCGACGCTAGGTATTAAAACCTTTTATCAATGGAGATCGTTCCTGTCGTCGTCTGATGAAGAAAGTAAATGATGCAGGTTGGATGCTGGTCAAAGTGGAAATTCAAATAGTATTGCCATGTGTAGTGGTGTAGTACCAAAGTTACTCCAGAAGAAGAACGGTAAAACAAGTGGAATGAACATTGGGAATTTGAAGAAAGTGAAATCGAATTTGGCAATTGGCGAAAATGAAGTAGATGATGTGGCGAGTGTTGAATGTTTTCGGATCCGATAATACTTACAGTACTTTGACTGATCACTTACAGAAAATCAAACTTAAAGCATTGAATTTATAAGTTATAAATTCAATGCTTAAAGCGCACCAAAGTGTGGGTAAAGAAATAATCGCCTTATGATACTAATTAACGAATTATTTTATACACATAGATCGCTTAAGGTTTATTAACACAAATGGTAATCCAAACTTGGCCATGTGAAATTGAAAACCATGTTATGGCTTTACTAATTACTTTGAACGGAACGGTGAGAGGAAATTGCAAAGCCGCCCTTTATTAATTAATATCGCAAATCTATAACACAGCAGGTAGGGCACATAAAATTTCCTGAGGTGGTTATTTCGCTGGACTGAAGCATGGCATTATATAAAAAAATGTAAAAGAATGAAGGCAAGGGAAATGCCTTACAACAACATCTCCGTATAACGGAAATAATTTAGTGTAGTGAACACATACCCCATTGTGAACAAATTGCCACCCATTTTAGAAATACCACTTTAACTTCTATACATAGCTACATAAAGAATAATCTAACTTCACGTGTACCCCAAGTTTTCCTTTATTAATTAATCTATTGAGAGCAACAACAACGAAACTGTTTCGTGTTCTACCTACGCTTACAGCAATCCTCCATTCTGAATGGAATATTGTGTAGGGGTATAACGCGATATGGAAAGAAAAACAAGGAGTGATTGAGCAGCAACATAACTAGATTTTCAGACATTGACACGAAAAAATCCAATATTTGGTCTTGCACTGTCATCGGTCCGACAGGTCCATGTCTCTGACACGGCACTATTTTTGAGTTGAAACTTTCACATAAATTAGTAACTAATTAGTAACAAAATATCAGAATTCGTATCCATCAGGATTACGAGCTACTTATAGCGTATTCGATTCTGCAATATGGCGTCTCGAACATGTAGAAATATAAAATCTCAAATTGGAGCTTTTTTATTCCTTAAAAATCAATACTTCTTAGGAGTAAAGTAAAAAAAAAAAACGTCCGGGCAATTTCATTTTTAGCGAAAGAAGGTTTATTAAAAAAAATAATGATACCCATTGAAAAAGATATCATAAATTTCCAATGAAATTTCCTAGAAAAAAAAATTGCCAATAGGCTCACAGGATTACGGGGTTGTGCGCGGATGCACCATTCTGTTGAAACTAACAGTTTCCAACTTTTGTTTTTTGTGTACCGTACATCGTTATATTCGTAATAAAAAATGCTACTCACTATAGTATGTACTTTTTTAACGTATCATATAAAAAAATAAAGTTGATTGAAGAAGTGGCAATGAGAAAGTGATTTTTGTTTTTTGTATCTATTCAAATAACACCAGAAAAAAAATAAAGACCAAATTGAGAAGTTTCGGTTTTTCTAGCATATCTTCGGAAGTAATAGGAATTTTCTGGTTTTCTTTAAAGTTTAAATATCTTCGGAAGTAAAAATTGATTCAAATTTCGATTGACCGAATGATTTTGCCTCGGTGTATCAGTCGATTATTACATTTTAGCCCATTTTCCAACTCACGTTGGAAAGCGCTATTATAGCCACTTTCTCCGTCCGTCCGTCCAAGACCATAACTACTACAGTTTTCAAGATATTTAGTTCGTTCTTGTTGCATTCGGTAGCTAATAGCTCTGGCACTTCAACAAAAAAAAATTTTGACAATTAACATGCGCATACGCAAACTACACAATGTCAACTTGCTTATTTATGGAGATATGTCTTTGAAATTTTAACCACAGATGCTTCTAGTAAAGAGAAGCATATCGCATATTGTAAAAATGATAAGTAGGCACTGCGTAATGTCAACTTTCTTATTTATAGAGATATTTTTTCGAAATTTTAACCAAAGATTCTTGTAGTAAAGGCAAACATATCGCATTTATTAAACAGCATGTTGTGTACATTCGCAGACTGCGCAATGCTAAGATTCTTATTTATAAGAATATTTATACCATAACGTATTTTCCTTTGTACCTACACATAAATAGTCCGTTATATTATCTTTCGGAAAGTACTGATCAATTCATGAAAAATGAGCTAAAGTTACTCGCCTTAATGCGAAAACCTTTTTTTTATTTTTAAAATACGCGGGGAATTTAGATTTGTCAAGAAAGAGAAATAGAGATATCTGTTGTTGTCCAACGCATTTTCTAAGTCTAAGGGTTATTTCTTTTTTATGTCGGTGTAATTTAGGATGTCTTAGGTTATAGTATTTGCAAGGATTTTATAGTCGGTTTTAATGACTTGTGGAATTCGCTGTGTACCATTTAAATTCTTTAAGACTGCTTTTTCTTTTTTTTCCCAGAACTGTACGTAGTTAAAATTCCATTGTTAAAACATCCCTTTTCGTTTATTTACACTTTTCAGCGCATTGGTAAGTTCTTGTTATCGTTGTGTTTTGATTCCTCATTTTCCATGTCTGCATCCCCTCAAAAAGAAACAACTCTTTATTTAACGAAGCATTGTTAGCGGATTGCTTGTGTTTGAATTACGAACGCAACCCGCTACGGGTTTAAATTTGTTTAGATTCATTCTATATTAAACATCATTAATGGGGTAGTATTGCGAATTCAAGTGAAGTTTGTGACGCATTATAAAATACAGGTAAAGTGGAATTGTATCGGTGTTAGCGCGTACAAAAGTTCAATTGTAATTGTGAATAAACGTTACAAAAAGAACGTCAATGCGGTTACTTAGCGAACGTAAAGTTTCGTGGAAAAGCAAATTCATTGGACATTTCGGTGACTTCATTCAAGAAGATTATAGTAAACAGTTGCATGTTACAAACTGTCTCCGTCAAATACGTGTTGAGAAATGTCTCATAAATTTATACAATTGCAAGCAGTGAAACTATAATTCGAAGGCGAAAAAATACAGTTTCGATGTTTGCTTTTATCATTTAACTTTTTAAATAATAACCCGTATGGCGGAAGTAATAAGCCAGGTTGAATGCAGTCGAGATAAATAAAAATATCATTTTCCCATTATTTCTATACTGCAAGTGAACTTCCCGCAGAGATCCAATTTTATCATTTCGATATTATCCAGCTGTAAGGAGCGATTTTTTCAAGGAAGGGCCGTATCGTATGTACCCTACGAAAATCACCTACTCTAGAAAACACTTTAATAAAGGTAACCTAATCTTTTTGTTTTGTATAAAAGATATGATCGGTTATTTTTCCTACCTTTTGCCTATTTACGAAGGTCACCGCAAGGTGGCGAACCTTTAACTGAGCCAGGTTCGACCTTGTATACTTACTTCCAGCGATAGCTGCTCCTTTTGTGTTATCTTTAACAAATTCTTGGGCAGTATTTTGCATCTTTCTTTTAAAGACTTCGTTTAATGAGTATCTCTTGAGAATCGATATACCGGATCCGTTATTTTTTTACATTCAGTGCGAAACGTTTAAAATACTAGTTTTAGTTTTTAGTCTTAGTTTTTCAAATAGTTGTTCAAATTTGTTATCATCTTCTGATAGAGTTCATCTGCATACCTGAATGCGGAAGAGTCCATTGTTGTATAATATGTGGTCAATGCTTACGATGTGGCCGAATTTTTTGCAGTTAAAGCAGCGAAATTTGTCATTGGATAAGAGAATTCGATATTATTCGCAATCTAGTAACTATTTTAGTAAAGCATCCGCGCTTTCGGTCTTTAACACATTTTTGTGCAAATGACGTTTTATTTAGCTTCGGCACCTGTAGTAATGATGGGTACCCTGTATGTGCATGTCAATTATTGTTAACGTTAAATGTAGTTGTATTGGAAATTGAACGCAATGTCGATCATATTATTTGATATCGGCGTCTATTTTGTTTTGGTTCAAAATCATTAGTTATCAATTTTATTGTTCAAATTATCTTGTACCTTATTTATTTATGTTTATTTTTTTACGTGTTAAAAGCATAAATTGAAACATCTGTTTAGGATTGGTAAACGTTTATCTCTGGGCGAAGATAAGAAGTTTTGTTATCGCGGCGTATGCTAATTAGTCTCAAGGTAAGGACGTGTTATCACCGATTTTTAACACATGTGCAGATTATTCTGAGACGACGCATTATTTTTTACAATAAGGAGGAAGGAAGAAAAGGGAAAGGGCAGGAATGTTTTAAATAATCGAACCGGACTGTAATCGAAACTTTTTGGTGGTGAACGTTGAAATGTAACCGTTTGGTGTTTTATGTTTTTTTTAAGTAACTTTTTACTTAAATTATATGGAACTTTGTTTAGTTGTCCGTGAGGATTAAAATGTTGGCGACCGCTGATCTAGAGAGTGTTTAAGTAATTTTCTTTACGTTAAGTCGAGTCAAACGGAAACGTTGTTTTTCTGTTTATAAAAAAGTTTAGTCAGTGTGCTGTGGTTATCCAGCGTTTGTCACTCAAAAGAAGTCTTCCTTTAAGTTTTCAGCTAAAGGGCCAATACTATTATTGTAATCGCAATCTCGTCTCAATCGATTTTAAGTGAAGTCAAAGAAGTGAGGTTCCAAAGTCAGTTTAGTGTTTGTGGGATGTGTTAGTGTATCTGTTTGTTGAAAAACGCATTTATGACCGATATTTACCTTAAGCCCCAGAACAAAAAACTTAGAAGGGAAACGTAAACGGGAACAACTGAGTACAAATATAATTAGTTTGGAGAACATTCAATAGATGGCGCAGAGTTAGCGTGCGTGTAAAAGGTACTAAATCTAGGGACTTTAGTACGTGTCGCCATTATGACAGTTGAATTTTGAATTTTGATTGACGGCTTATTGTGCTTTAAGTATAATTACTATTCATTATTACAATGAATTATGCATATACAAATCGAAAACGTAAATGTTGTGTGACAAATTGTGAAGACGTTTCCCAAAAATGGAGCCCGAAGTTTTTATAGAATTGGTTTAGAATATAATGTGGAAGAAATTTACACAAAAGTTTTTGGTTTGTGAACGTCATTTTTCTGGTTGCGCTTTAGAACCTAGAACACGAAGAGGTTTAAAGCGTGTGGCAGTTCGCACATTATCTTTAGCAGGTAATACTAATTGAATTGTAATAAATTGCTACATATTTTGTTTTTAGAACGATCTTGAGAGCATCATAAAGTAGAGTTCCATGAAGTTGATCTTGTATATCCATATTAAATTAAATATTACTCCTTGATTGGATTAATTGGAGTTGTTACTTATAAAACAAGTGGTCTGTACTCTTTGAAGCCCCTGACTGCTGAGGTGCATCGGCATTAAACTGAATTTATCTGGATGCCTAACAAACAAAATTGGACTTCACTGGCTGGATTCATTTACCTTTTAGGTTTCAGCTAGTCAAATCCAATGTTATTGTTACAGATCCGGAGAAATGCAGTATAATGCGGACGTAGCTTACATTTTAATATTTAAATTTGGCGCCATTCACGCAAAAGCTGCTGAGAACATACACGAGATGGCGCGTCATTTTTACATTACATTAGAGTTTCCATTCTAAGTTTGTTGTTCTATGCCTTAAGCTTGAATTTTATTTGTTAATTTGTTTAATCGGTCGCTTGGTACGTTGTGTGTGTAATCGGCCCTGAGTGCCTAAATTTATTTCAGCTCATTTGATTGTATACTGAACAAAATAATATTTCATTATTTCATCTGTAAATGGTTACTTTTTTGTTAATCGACCCTGAATTACGACCTAAGAGTTTTCATGATAAATTTTTCTATTTCGTATCTACTCCGAATTACATCAGGTGTTAAGTAAAAATTTGGTAATTAATTCTTTGAACTTTTGGGGTCAATATATTATAGTTGCCTTCTGAAATAGTATACATGGCTATAGTTCCCAATTCCTATTCCGGCGCCGTAAAAGGGATCAGTAAAACAAGCCTTAAATTAAATTGTTTCAGTTTTTCTTCAATTACACAGAATGTTGTATGTAGGACAAATATAGGACAGTACGACAAGTATTATTGGAGCGAAAAAATAATAGGGCGCTAGCACTTTGACGGGCTTTTTTCGTTGTCTATTCGATGTAATGTTCCAAAAATTGCTGTGGAAATTCTAAAAATTACATAAAAATAGATTGGCGTTCTCAAAAGGCAGTATGATAAGTATACGTTTACACGCTAGTTCTAACTTATGTAAAGGAAAAATTGCGGTGACAGAAATATCGCACAAAATGTGTCGTTATCTCTTGGTTTAATAGGTGGAAGATAAGTACATAAAAAATACCAAGTAATGTGACATTTTATGAAAATAGGGTCAAAGGTATAATAATAAAGACAGGTGCATCAGATTTAGATTGTATCCATTAATGTAGTAATAAGTATGTATACAGAAATATAATATTTGTCAATAAAAGAGAATAATTTTAAGTAGGTATCCGAGTTCCTGGGCACAAGTGGAAATCGTGAAAATTCTAAAATTAGCGATTTGTGTAGGAGGTTAATTGGAACACGCCGGTTAACTGTCAACGGGTACGCATCGACTAGGGCAGATATCTCGATAGTTGCTTAATTGAGTAGTCTCGAATTTCCGAAACAGATGCTAAATTCTAAACTCCACAGCGTTATTACTCGAACGCTCTTGCCGTTCAGTAAACAAAATGGTAGGTTTAATGGGCATCACGTTTCACAACAAAGCAAACACACATTTTCCTATGAAATATCCTCAAAGCGTAAAGAATCTGATTCTAACAAGGGCCGCATTAAAATATTATGTTTTCGATTGTGTATGCCCAATTCCACGAAACAATTCCAACGTAGGTATAGGTATATCAGTTACGTTGCGGCGTATTTTCCTTGATGAAAATGAAAAAAATGTAGATGTCACTTTGAATCGTGAGATGTCGAGTTGACTTATAAACCCTTGTCCATTATTTATCAAACACAATATTAATAAATCACTTCCATTTTGAAATGGGTTGCGACAGTACGCAACACTAATCCGCAGATTTATTAGTTTTATGGTACGTAACTAAATGTAGGTGAGCTGGAAAACTGACAGATTAGCTAACAGGATTTACGTGAAGTACAACTTCTTCACGAGAGTAATTCGTCTGACGGAGCGCTGATGAAACGCCAAGCATTGCGCATTGTAAGAGATATGATAAATTGCAAAAGGTTATAAAACACCAATTAATTAATGGTGAATTGCAGATCACCAGATGCGATCGTCCTTGTATTGCAAATGTGACTAATTACAACTGCAAAAATGTAGGTTACTAATTCGGAATTCGTGCATCTTATTTTATAACTTCTTAGCATGTAATTGGCCACAAACCATTGACTAAATTGGACTACAAATGAATGTAATGGTTATGTAAGCGATGTCATATTTCTGCACGATTCAATTCTTGATGTTACTCGATGTTTTTGAAAGTAGTTTCCAAAATATTACTTTTTTTAGCTGAGTAAAGCCAAAATACTCGTAGATCATAGAAACAAACTGGCGGAAACACCTCTCCAATTAAAAATTACACTATTGCCTACGCATTCTGGTACATTTGGACGTTTTCACGTTGTATGTGAGAGTCTAAAAAAGTAAGTAAGAAACCTACATTGAATAGCAATTACTAATTGTGTGGGGTGGTAGCGCCCCGACATATCTTAAGAAACAATTTAAAAAAAGTCGCGAGCAAGTTCTTTTAATTTTGCCGAATAATGACATGGAGTACGTTGGCCCATTTTTTTTTGGCGTAGAAAATCTCTCCATAAATCAAACAACTACTATCTTTTTTTAAATACATTATTACCGTCTTCAACGAAACGTGTCTGTTGTGATTACATTCATAAACTTATGTGATTGTATAATTTAATTGGATAAAATAGCATATATGTGTAAAAACAATCAATTAATTACTTCAATAAAAATAAAAATAGTCTTGTCATACAATTCCCTTTTATCCTATACTTCCTACAAAATGCAATAAATTGGCGACGAGGATCAGAAACGACGACCTGCCACTGCAAGCATTATTTTTCAAATTGAAATGTTTGAACATTCTGGATTTCAATGGGAGAGATGGGTGAAGAGATTGGAAGGTACATTTGATGTATTTCAAATAATAATAAATAATAATGTGTCATTAGTTGAAATTTGTAATTTGGGTGGCTTGTAAGAGGTAAGTAGATGGAGATAATAATAATATACTTCTGCGTTCATTATGATTCCCCTCCATATATATAAACGGTTTTGGTATTTTTTGATATCTAGTGGGAAAAGAGACATGGCCCTTGGAAGCGCTGTTTAAAGTCTCAGTGACTAAAGGGATTATTACATTCATTAAGGCCCGTTTTTCCAGCTCTCAATAACTTTGCTCTCCGGATAAATTGCATGGATACCATTGTCGATACAATCGTTGTCACGCTTATCTAGCGAATAAATTTATCGAGAGATGGAAAAACTGGTCCTAACCTCTATATTGTTCTAGGTATCCTCGGAGAAAGATGAACGGAATGATTGAGACGATAAACAAAAGCTCCTGTGACCAACCTTATGAAGCAAGGAAAACCCTCAGAAATCATCCACCCGCTCAGTCGAGTAGGTTAGTGCCAACACGGAAAAAGCGTAAAATTTGTTGGAGAATGTCATTGCAAATTGGGAGTCTCTGAAACAAGTACAGTTCCACTAATGTAAGGAGATTTTGGAGTTCTGTAGTGAAAATCTGCCTAATATTCATATTTTCGACCGGATTGTGACAAGGGATGATTCAATATTATTCTAAGAGAAGGCAGAAGTCATTTATTCATAAGGGGAGCCCGACCATGCACACCGAGGGCTCTATAAAGGATAGGGCCCTCTCCGGTTCCAGATAACTGTCGCCAAGAAGATGCACGTGGGCTCTACTTCAAGCTCAATGTTGTGCAGGTGATAGGTATTCATCCAGTGCCTTTGTACAGACACCGGTGATCTTCCTAATCTGGCTCCTATTTAGTTTTAGAAGCTTACAGTATCCAGATTTACCAAGGGGACCTGTTAAGCTGGCCCGATACTGTCCAACTGCTTGTTGCCACTGAGCCTGGAATTGACCTAGTCCTTAATCCTGGCCTTAACAACGAAGGGCCCTCAGTGTCACCTGACTGTCACTGTGATGACGGCTAACATCTCTGCCTGAAACACGGTGCAGCACCTGGTCGATCACCATATATACCAATGCCCGTTTCCCATTCCTTTAGAGACTCGTCTGTAAACCATAAGAGTGACTTTATAACTCTTTGGCCTTAGTAAGACAATCCGGATCCCATCCCTTCTTGCGAGGAGGGGATCGGATCTGAGAGTTTCCTCCCAGATCCATCCGTGCCCTAGGCTCCTTCGATCTTTCCACTCGTCTCAACTCCCAAGCGTTTAGCCGTATGTATTCCTTTGGAGCCTCTGTCTCCACAGCTAAGTATATATAAAGGCTCTAGTTCCAGAAGTGCTTGCATGAGCAAAGTTAGCGTGATTTTCATGGCTCGAGTGACTTCCAGCTGCTTCCTCTAAGTTACCCTGCTCCACGGCAGACCACCATATAAGTGCACCGTACAGTATTATTGGCTTTACCACTGCAGTGTGAAACCAATATAACAGTCGAGGGTTCAAGTCCCATATATACCTAACCAAAAGCTCTTCTACACGCCGATAGATATGCAGTTGCATTTTTGCTTATTCGTTCATAGTCCCCTTTCCAGGTCAGATGCGAGTCTTTGATGGCTTCCAAATATTTTACTGAACTGGCCAGACCCAGTTGACGCCCTCCAAGAGTGAGCCCGTCAAGGTTCGCTCCCCTTCTGTTCGTCAATCGCACAACCTTGTTAAACGCACCATCCATATCTAGAGACGCTCCCAGAGATATCCCCCCTCCCTGCAGATATTCCCCTCTCCAACCCTCACACGAGGCTGTGTAGAGCCGTCTCCATGGACATATCAGAAGTGTAAGCGTGTTCGATTCGGATAGCGCAAATAGAAGTTTCGGGCAGCGATCATCTATTTTGAAAACACTCAAAATATATCGCCAGCATATTAAATGCTTCTTGGTTAGAAATCGACATTTTAGAATAGATTACAAATTCAAAAAACTGCACTCTGTGAATGTAAACACAGTAGAATAATTTACAAATTACGGCTGTTATTATTTTATAATGCAGTGTAGGGTGCTTTTCCAAACAAACTTTCGCGCAGTCGACAAATGCCGGAAATACGTCAAAAGTAAATTTAAGATACAATTTAAGCATTTTTATTGATTAGTTAATTAAATTTCATTTTCCCAATATTTGAGGTTAGGAACGAGATTTTGAAAAACGCTTTTCACTGGCCTCTTTGGATGTTATTTGGCTATTTTGTCATAAAGAAAAAGTCATATTCTATTTGATGTGTTTAGGATTTTGGGTAATGCTGTCAAAACTAGCCCCCTGGCGGAGAAGGATTCAACTAAATTAACTATATTTTGGTTGATTCTTGTTGCCCAAAATCGGTCAAACCGTTAAGAAGTTAAAGCAGGTTATTGCAAAAACAATTCAACGTCCCACACCATCTTTCTTTTTGAAATAACTGAGTTTTTTTACGAAAATGATAGATAAACTGGTTCTCTTTAAAAATGTAAAAAAAAATGTTCAGTTTATTATGCGAAATTTAAGGAAAATGCAATGCTCTGGTGGTCATTTTTAGAACTTGAAAATGTTTTCTCGCGATTCTTCATAACCGATTTACCCAATAATTTTTTGTATCCCTAAGTCATACGACGAACGGTTCCCGAGATATGGTCGATGAAAACTCTTCTTGGGTCACCCGGTACATCTGTGTAGATTAAAGTAAGTTGACTTGACGGTCACATTCAGATTCTTTAGGAACGATGCACATCCCTTCTAATGAAGTCCTTCGCCTTATTAAAATACCAGTCGGTTTTATATATCTATAAAATGTGTATAATATCCGATACTCGCAAATGCAATATTGAAAAACGACTAGTAATGGTTCTTATGTTCTTATGTTAAAAATAATTTCACATGCAAATTGGAACTGAAAGATTGAAGTTGAAATATGCTTATTTGTAAATCTAATAAGTTTACACTATAGACATTTGCCGATCTCAGCCGGATTGAATTCTAGAAAGGTGAAGTCTTTTGATAATGAAGTGGTAGGCTTCGTCTTTTATAAATCTAAACGCGAAACCTTACTTTATGTAATGGCTCAGTACAATTTTCGGATTCCAAACAGTAGAGACAATTTTAGGACCATACTAGCTGCTCTGGAAACGCATAAAAATGTGTGAAAAGTTTCTTGTTCTTTTTTTTAAATAATAGTGCTTTTTATCCAACAGAAAGGGCTAATTATATGATAAGTAGGTACCTACTTGAACACAAATACTGGCAACGTATAAGTTGAAATCAAATTATTACCAAACAGTGTGTTATATTGTAACAAAATTAGTTAGGTAACGTACAAATCAAAGGGATAATTATGGTCTTACAACACGAAAGCTCTCCTTCGTTTACAACGCAAACGCAGACCTTATATTTACAATAATAATTAAAAATAAAACTGTAGCTTATTAAGCAGAGAATCTTTTTACGAAAACGGAACAGAACCCGGGAACGGAGGAAGAGTTTTTAATTCGGTTGTTGGCAATCGATAGCTAGATTAACTTCAAGTTTAGTGTGATCGAACTTAATTGGAAGAACAAGATTGATACAAAAGATGTAAATTTGTCATCTTTTAATTACCTTTCTAGGTTTGAAAAATGTGATATCGTCTTGGCTGTGAACCTTTAATCACAGACATTTCCTGTAAATCAATTACCTACATTTTTCAGTGCCCTCGGAGGATTATAACAGAGCCTAATATAGAACAGACATTGGACTATTAACTATAAACTCACTCCTTAAAAACTACACTATACCTACTGAGCATTTCTGTTAGAACTCTTACAAATCCTGCCTTAGTGAGTGTTGGAAGATTTGAAACCTCCCGGACAAAATCATTTGATAAATCCAAGGATTATATTCGTCATTTTATTTTTTGGCAAGGTAAAAACTTTTTATTAAGATCATCATGACCTTAACACATATATTCCAAACGAACCCAGTGTCAAACTTTATTCAGCAGAATGCCCTCTAAAAGTGAGGGGTGACATAAATTAACTACACCTACTACACCTATGTATAGGAAGTAGTTCGTCTCAATCCCTAGTAGTAAATTAAATCGATTCATATCTTAGGTGGAATTGGAAACAAAAATATTTATTATGATTTTCATTATTACCAAAAAATATCTTTTGATATAGATGGCGACACTTATAAGAATAAAACAAATAATTCCCAACCATCGATTAAGAAAACTAGCCTGAAAGCTAAAATGTCTACATTTAACATCAGGAACATTCTCTACAGGAAAGCGTCTAGAAGGGCGGATGGTTCGTGGGTGGTAAGTAGGATAAGAACGTTTCATACACAGATCATTCATACACAAGACCATTCAAGTATTCATTTCAGACGATTTACAAATGGAAAGATTAGTACTCCCGACGATTCAAACCCAAAGGATCATTGGTCCCCGACTCTGTAGGACCAGTCCTAAACAAAGTCTATTTCATGATTTAAAATTAAGACTATTACATATAGGTAATACGCATCACAGTGGATTGAAGTACATACATGAGTCTATCTAGAAGAAAATGATACAACGATGGACGTGGTTCGTAGTTGAATGAAAACGTGAGTGAATAAATAATTATAATTAATTTTCTCCTTAAATTACGCATCCGTATCTGCTATACCCATTACGAACAGCAAAGAGTGGGTCAATGATTTAATCTTGTAAGTAGTCTGCGTAACGTTTTAATGTATTTAATGCGAGCAGAGAAATAATCTTCACTTTCACTAGTTAGAACGCGTACAAAATTCACTTTCACGCCAAAAGCATAGAAATTTATGCAGGTATTTGAAATATTCAGATCTTTCGTAAACATCTCTAACCCTACTTAATTAACGATCGATTTGCACTTGTACCTACTTTGAATATTGTATATGTGAACGTTAAGTTCAAGGGGACACTTAATGATTTAGTAATCAAAGAGTGCGTGATGTCACCCTATTAAAACGCTTTTCAAGCTCCCAAAAATTGACGTACGTTAAACCTGTCATTAATTAACGGCTCCGCACCGTAGGTATAACTCGCACTCCAATTAATTTATAACCCCAATCTGCAATTATGTGCATAAAAAAAGGCAATTAGGTGAAAGGGTGTTGAGACAATCATCTGATTTTGCCAATTACATACAGATTTATGTACGTAACTGTATGAGGTGAGGCGCCGTAGTATTATTAAAAATTTTCATGCTTACAGATTAATATTATCTTCGGCATATATAATTGTGTGAAATCTCACTGTAATTTTTTTGCAATAACCCATGCCCTAAAGCTACTGCAATCACCCAAAATACAACGCATGAAAATCCGGTTCACTGACTCGTGTTAGTAAATCGTGTAAGTTCTTTGTACAATTTTAGCGTAGGTAATGGATGTAGACATATATACGCTGCAGGAGATTTTTATGTAACGTTCTCATTTATTACACCTATGATTTTTCTAGATAACTATCAAAAAATTTTTTTTTCGAATTTGGTCAATGGGCCAACTCGCATAATATGACGATAAGCAGCTTATGTGTTGTGATAGTGAACAAGCGAGTGCATTAAATGACCGTGAAAAATACTGACGGAGATTTACGTTCGAACGTAGAATCGCAAGCGTATAAAACGGAAATCGCCTACTTAAAAGAAATTGTTAGCATAAAGGATGATTTAATTAAAAACCAGCAAGAGCTTATTAATTCTCTCAAAGGCCAATTGGAATTGATTAAACAATACCAGCCGCAGAGTAATGAGCGCCCTAAAGTACAACTAAATAATGCCACAATATTGAAAGCCAAAGGTGCAGCAAAAAATAATGACCCTTCAAAGGAGACCAACCCAACGTACCGTAGCATAACTATAAAAAGTAAATATGACAATGATGATCAAGATAGGAATCAGCCGATAACACAGAATACAAACGGTGGCGCAAACAAAGAGAACCACAATCACCATCAGCATCAAAGCGCATCCATAGATATCAAGAACCCTACCAAGATGGAGAGCAGCAAAGAAGATTCAATTACACGATCAAACTCTAATGAGGACTTCACGGTAGTGTCTCACAAAAAAACAAGGACGAAGAAAACCACAACAATCTTGGGCACTCGTGCCGAATGTGACATAACAGCAGTGGTCAGTAGGAGAAACGTCTTCATCTCACGCCTGCACCCCGACACAACCGCAGAACAACTTACCAACTACATCACGAAGCAAAACATCAGTGTGGTATCTGTTGAAAAACTAGAAATACAATCCAACTCCATTTCAGCCTTCAAAGTAGTCATCCCAATAACAGAATCGTCAAGCATCTACAAAGCAGATATGTGGCCACAGTATACTATTATACGTCCCTACCGCCAAAACCGAAATTTTCCTCCTGCTACTCCGCAACGCCCACCAGCTTAGCCGAGGGCGACAGTTTTTCCATTCAACGTGTAACCATCGACACTCTACATCTTAATATCCGCGCACTGTTCAATAAAGTAAATTACATTGATTTACTCTGTAACCGTAACAATTACAATGTCTTATGTTTTAGTGAATCGTGGCTCAACGAGACCCAAATTGATCTAGTTAAAATAGAGGGTTACACAAACTTGGCTAATTTTTATCGAAAACACAGAAATGGTGGAGGAAGTTCAATTTTCATACGAAATGATCTTCTAAAATCCAGTAAAACCCTGCATCATGTAAGTAAAATCGGTGTTGAGGATGTTATTGAGTGTTGTGGGGAATCCATTTCGAATAAAATCTGCATATTAGCTATCTATCGCCCCTGCAGTAAGAGCAATGAAAACATTGCACTGTTTTTAGATCGATTTAACGATCTATTACGAACAATACAAACCCGTTTTAATTACATTTATATTGGTGGGGACTTCAATATAAACCAGATGAGTAGGGACAATACATGGGAGGCCTTCAATGATGTGCTTAGCTTGTACTCTCTAACATCCATAATTCAAGAGCCTACCCGAGTACAACAACTTCCAGGAGTCAGCCATTTATGTGCCTCGTCAATCGAATATATCCTAACGAATTCCATGGATAGTATCCAGCAAAGGGCCAATTTTGAAGTGGAATTTTCCGACCACTTTGCACAATCAGCTAAAATCATAGTTGAATTAAAGGAAAAGACAACAAAAGAGATTTCGGAGATAAAGTGGGTTCGTAGACTTTACTCGAAACATAACCTAATGAATTCAGTAAGCTATACGATGAACACTATATACAGGACCTTGAACAATGTAGCAACCCGAATGAAAGATTCAATACCTTTTATGAAACTTTTAGCTGGTGTTTCCAATATGCGTTTCCAAAAAAACAAACACTGTGTTCAAAACAATCACAACCCCGGAATAAAATTATTTTTTCTCCTCAACTGCAGACCAAGTATAATAAGTTTAAAGCTCTCAGCTTAATCTGTAAAGTTGCGAGTAATGACGAATTAAAACAACGTTTAAAAGGGATGTATAAATCAATAGCTAAAGACATCAACTCAGAAAAAAAGCTGTATATGTCAAAAACGATAAGTAAGGCTGAAAATAAAGCGAAGACCTTATGGGATCTTATTGGTTCAATTCGGTCCAAAAAGAAACAAATCCAAAGCCAGCACATCGATTCTGAAGATTTCGCCATCTTTTTCCAAAGCGTAGTTCCCCATAATGATACTCCTGTTCTTAGCAACCAAAGTACTATAAAAACCAACCTTAAAGAATCCTTCTATTTTAAGCCATCATCTCCCAATGAAATTTACAATATAATAAATTCATTAAAAGGACAAAAATCTCCCGGATATGATGAGATTCCCAACGCTCTTCTCAAAAGCTGTTCGGACACCATTGCTCCACAACTATCAAACATTATAAATTATTGCATAACTCAAGGCGTATTTCCTGACAAGCTAAAAACAGCCCGAGTAATACCAGTCCATAAAAAGGGAGAGGTAACTGAGATCAGCAACTACAGACCGATCTGCTTATTAAGCTCTTTTTCAAAAGTGTTGGAAAAATGCATATACGAGCGCCTAATGAAGTTCTTTGAAAAGTTCCAAATTCTTTCCCAAAGACAATTTGGTTTCCGTCCACGAATGTCTACAGAAGATGCTACCACCCACCTAGTGCAACATATTTATAACGAAATTGATTTAAATAAACAATGTTACGTTGTATTATTTGACATCAAAAAAGCTTTCGACAGCATAGACATAAATATTCTTTCAAAGAAGCTTGAGAGTGTGGGAAGACGAAACGAAACACACGAATTCCTTTTATCGTTCCTACATAACCGAAAATACGCTGTGAAGTATCAGAACACGACTTCTGCCGAATACGTCCTGAACATGGGAACCCCTCAGAGTAGTAACCTTGGACCCATGCTATTTATGATTTATGTAAACGATCTACCGCTACACTTACTAAGTGGAACGAACAGCGGCAGCGTTTTGAGAATGATTTGATTTATTTATTATGTTTTTGAAATTGTATTGCTGATTATTAAGAAGTGGTTCGATTTAATTCCAATTAAATGATCTTCAATAAGTATTTCCATTTACGATTGGAAATTCTTTGTTGAGTAACATTTAACCTCCTCGCTAGCTGTTCCTCCGTTTGAGTTGAATCCTCATTAAGCAAATTAGGCGTACTTATTCGAACTTTTTCGGTGCTCCCGCACGTGCTTTGTCTGAAACATCTTTATTTTATTTATTTTGCATTTATTTAAATAAAATAAAGATGTTGCAGACAAAGCACGTCAGGGAGCATCGAAATTTCCTTCTTTGAACCGGGGAAACCCATCGCAGCACCAGTTATGAGATCAAGCAGGATCGTCATAAGCTTCTACAGGTATGAAATAAAAGAAATTTTACTTCAATACTTAGTTGACCCAAGTAAAATATATTCCGCCGCTATTGAGCATCCTTAGCGGGGGTTCCTAAGGAAAGAAGAGAGGAGAGAACAGAACCAAACTAGACTAGGACATCTTTCGGGAAGTAATTTAAGTAGGAAACCCCTGATATCCTCCGCTCTCGAGCACAGACTCAAAATTCACAGCTTCTACTGGTGTGACCGTCGTGTTCCAACATATTTATCCATATTTCAATTTTATTCGCCCGTTTGCTCCAGTTGGAATGCTTTTAATTATAATAGGTTCGGAATAGTCTTCCTCTCTCATAATTCTTTCGACCGGATTGGATGCTGGGTGATAAACTGAGGTCGTTTTTGCTCGTATATAATTGTTCTTTAATTCTTCTTACGCATTTCCATGGTCATTTTTTGGTTCGGTACGAAATCATTAAAGGGAAACCCTTTAATAAAAATTAACAGTGCTCGTGCAATTACGTCCTTTTTAATAGCTATATAGTATTCGTTAGTTAGCTCGTCATGAAGTAAAGTCACTGCAGAAACTGCTGAACTTGATTTTATTAACCATTTTTTGAACCTTCTGTGATTGGTAGCACAAAAGGTACTAACCAATGAGAATTTAAAGTTCGCCATTTTGAAGATAATACGCCATATTTGTAGGTGTTACTTAGTAATTAAAGAAGAGATTATTCAGCTTAAAAAATAAGAAATAGATGAAATATTTTAGCGAAGCGAAGTACATTTTCCATTTATAAAATAAGAAACACCGAAATCGAGCCTATTGTAATCAAGAAAACTTCCCTTTGAAGTAATAACCATTACCAAAAGAATTCATTATCGTCGGGTTTCCAAATGCATTTTTCTTTTGAAAGGAAAGACCGCAAGTGTTAGTTTTCCATTTGCAACTTGTTCCTTCCAATTGCAAATACGTGATCGTAGTTCTGGTATGGGATGGAGCCGGATCTTGTTGGAAGGTAAAGTCGTGATTATTATTTTATCGCCAGCGTCTAAAAAATAAATTTCTGTTTTTCCCAGAATTGATATTGCTTGTGAAACCATCACTAAGGTGGAAAAATGATACTTTTCAGCTAAAACAGACGCAGCGCTATATTATATCAGATTTCTTTCGAATATCAGAATATTATTTTGGGGATTGTTTGGTTGACCCAATGAAAAATCTATTTCATGTGAAAGTCAGATTTTTTCAATGTGCTCTGACCCTGAACCTTCTAAAAACTGCCTGCTTTTTTCCAATCTGCTATTAATATAAGCAGATATTTTGTAATAATGTATCAATAAAAGCAACTGTCCGAAGCAATGAGTTTCTATTTTTGTTTTGTTTTTTGTTCCTCTACGAAACTTAAATATATTCTTCCCTAGCTCGACCTACCAGACAAGTGACGTAAATGAAGATGATGATGGTGATACAATTTAAGACAATGAAGGGGCACATTATAAAGAAGGAATCAATTTTATAAATGCATAATAATCACAGGGATATTACTATAATTACTTAATTCGCCAAATTATATTTAGAGTCCAATATTGTTAAGCCGTGGTAAAGAAAGTTATTGTACCTGCTACTAAACAATTATCGTATGTACTACAATCAGTGGTAAAAATGATAACTTCGCTTAACCTATATGATAACTCGATACTTCGGCCTCCATTTGCAGAAGTGTCGCCATATTGGGTCTACCTCTTTCAGAAATAACGTGTTGCGAGTCAAATTAAAGCTTATGGTCTTGGTAAACAAGGTGCAATTTAGTTTTCCTTGAACACGAAATATCATCTCATTTATTTTTAATCACCTTAAAGCATTTATTCTGTAATTGTGTACACAATAGTTACCTACAGACAGGAAGTTGTAGGTGTAAATATATAAAATAAATGTGAGGTAGGTGACAAATATTCGAATAGTAATTTTCCTTACTTCCAATATTTTATGACTAGGGAATTGTACTTACTACACCAGTCGTTCAATTATATTATGTAAATAAGGGCTGAAAAACTAAAATCGGTAACACAAATAGTATCGAGTGTTTACTGGAGAGGTTATTAACCACCCCCAATCGATTATTTAGCGCTTCATGTACATTTTCAATAACTTAGTTATTAATGTTGTGAAAATATGCTACCCTCCTTGAATGGTTATAGGTATTTGTGACAGACCGTGAGCTTTGGAATCCTTTTGCACTAACATCTAAGGACCTATATCAAATAACCAAACTAACTACTGTTTATTAAAACACCATTTTCCATATTTTATGAGGAAAATATGAGATAATAATGGGATCTCTTATGAAATATTGTAACGTAACAGTACGCGCTAAAATGAACTGATTAATCTGAAAATCCAAATGACTCATTTTTAAATGAAACAGAAAACATCTTAAATTTAACACAAAGCTTTCTTTAAAGACAGGCATTGGTTGAGGCCGGTTCTCTGGAGTTGCTGGCTACGACGGGGTTGAAGCTCATCACCGCACAGGGCTTTTAGCAGTGGGAGTGGTAGGTTGCGGCACACTGGGGGTATTATTCGGACGTCTTCTTCTCCGGAGTGGGCATATCGGTGCATGAGCAACAACAGATGGATATTGGGTAATGACCGATACATGGTAGGTACCTATGGGTCGGTCCGTCTCCGTCCATAAGAGCTATCCGGTGGGAAGTGGGCGATATTACTGGTGATTACGTACGGTCCATCACGTCGGGGTGCAAACTTGGTGGTAAATAGCTTGTTTGACTGTACATGTACTAGCATACCTTCGCCAGGAGCAAATGAGGGAGCATCACGGTTGATTAACTTACTTCTGGACATTGGCTTGCTTACGTTCGTGAGTGACTTGGCTACGTAAAATCCCTTGGTCTGTGCGTCTCAGGTAGAACGTTAGCTTCCCACCTCTTCAGATCACGGTTACGTCTTTCCTCGGGGTTCGCGGACGCATGAGGTATCTATCAGCATTTGGGTAAATCTTAAACCGTGGGCCACCTTTGTATCACCTCACTGACAAACTGTGGCCCACTGCCACTTACCATTCGTCGAGGAATACCATATCTTAATACCACACTTCATATATTAGGCATTTGGCGCAAGCTTGAGCTGTGGCGTTGGGAGTAAATCCATCCACATGCAAACATCTTCACTGATGGTAAGAACCAATTTCTCGCCAGTTGGTGTTCCGGGAAATAAAATTTCGTGACAGCGTAGACCAGTCTTAGTGCTTCGCGCTCTGTAATGCAATGGTTGGAGTTCTAAGTTGAGTGATATACTCAACTGGATGCTCATCGGGACTCTCCCTCTGGAGTAAACAAGCTCCGATAGCGTAAGAGCTGACATCACATTCGATGATGTATGATAGGGAGACATCAGCCTGTCTTAGTATTGGAGATGTGTTCAACAGTTGTTTCAGCAGGGCGACGGCGTTCTGTTCATATTCTCCCCATTGAAATATGACAGTTTAACGGATAAAGGGTCTTAATACACCAGCTAAATGTTAATTAAAGCGACGGAACCAATATCGCATGGGTCTTTTCAGCATCCCATCTTTGGCTATGAATGTACAAGATACCGAATGGAGGCGCACGCGACAGTACATTCCTGACGATTTTCACATAGTTTAAACACAAGTACTCTCTCAAATAAATTTCGTAGGCCGCTTAAATCTTTCTCGAATGAGCTAGGTAGAATAATGGGGTCATCAATATAGGCAATCAGTGTTACGAGCGATAGGTAATCCCGCTCAAAATCAATCTATGATTCTTTGAAACGTTGCAGGAGCATTACGAAAACCGAACGGCATACATCGAAAACAAAAAATACCGAAAGGAGTGAAAACCCTGTTTTGTCCCGGTCCTCTGGTTTTACATATACTTGATAACCGGATTGCACGTCAATAGTTGACATGAATAAGGTCCGTTTTGCACTGTGCAGCAGATCATCAGTACGTGACAAATGATCGGAGATGGTTACGGAATTTAATTGCCGACAGTAAACATACATGGCTTGGAAAAAAAGGTTTAATTGACGATTGGAGGTAGAATGCGTAGGTAAATTTTCTGTTGCCTGCCCTGCAATATCTGCAATTAGAATCAAGGCTTCACCTATGAGAACGATCCACCTTCATCTAAGAGTTTGACGAGATGGTCAGAATGGTCAAATCTGACGAGTGATCTTTCTTCTCAGCAAAATTTACATATGTCGTCTTTTCTTATTACCTACATCACTTTGTCATATAGCAAATAGATGTGTATATGCAATCCACTTTCATAAACTATTACCACAAATTTTTTATCTTATTTTTGTAAAATGTGCACCAGAGGTGTATGGTAGAGTAATCGTTAAATTAAATTTTCCTAAAATTTATGCACTCGGTACAACATTTCTCAAAGGAGATCGATGTAGACAGAAACAAAAATAATACAATTTCTGAAACTGTCGTTTTTATTACCCCTCATAAGTCAATGTAGGGGGTTGGGTTGGTTTATATTTCCTACATGACATTGTTATATACCTACATCACTCAATCCATTGCCAATTGCCAGAGAAGATAAATTTTCAATTGTGAAAATTAAAAATAGAACAATCCACAAATACCTACGGAAACAGTGGCCCAAAAAGCTTGACCTTCCTTAGTTCAGGGTTAGAGGTTTAATTAAAAATACATGATGGAGATTCTATGATAAACGCACCGATATTCACGATCCAGATTGATATAATACCACTATTTATAAGGGTCAACATGGGTAAATGTAAAGTTGCCAGGTCACGAAATATATATTTTAATTACATTCGAGTTTATTTATGAATCACCATCATGACCTATCCATGTTTAAGCGAGTTTGAACAGTTTTAGCATTTGATCTCCACCCCTATCATATAAAAACATTATAAATTATTACAACTACATTTTCAGAAGGCAAACGTCGAATTCCATGTTAAATTTATATGGCTATCCCGTACTTCTGAAGGGCGCTAATTGAATAACGTCAGAACCGTCATCAAACCGCATCAAAATAGCACATCGCAGGCTTTTGACAAATTCAGTGCACGAAATAAACGTTGGATTTTGGGCACCAACCAGGTGAGATCCAACTGCAACAGAATCATCATAAGAACTTTAAGTTAATGAATGACCTCTTCTTGCAAGAAGTCTTAATATTAGTATGTCCAAGTTTTATCGGAAAAGTGACCTTTGCGTGAACTCTAAACTTTATAGCAATCCAGTTTCGTTGGTATAGGCATGTGCGGGAGAAACAGGCGTGGTTTTCAGGAGGCGGTTTCCGGGAGTGTCCTACTTCAGGATCAATACAAAGTTTTAGAGTTCATGTTCCATAATTTTCTATTATTTTAGGTAAGAGGTTCAAGGTAACCCTCTAATTATATCATACTCCCTTTAGTCGGCGAGATTTATTCTTATATCACATGTGTCTATTCTTACTAGTTATATTCTATTTTTTATAACAAAATATATATAAGAAATATTACCTATTTATAAGTTTAAAGAAGGCACATTTCCATACGAAGCATTTGTGAATGCATTCTACTGATAGTTTCACAATGCTTTAATGGTTGCATTCAATAATAGGTAGCAAAGATCATACTACACTGATCTATGTATGTGGGTACACGAGTATCTTCTGATCCTTTTGGAAATTAAAATAAATTAAATTATTATTCAGAAGGCATGTAATTAATTGAATTAATCTGTTCTTTAAGTCTTGTCAATTTTCATAACATTTTTAATTTTGTTAAATGTTCACACAGAATTCATCTACTTAATGCTACCAGTGCACACTGCACCTAAAATAATGTATTTCCAGTGTTTGATTTTTTCTTGTGTTTATAACGAAATTAGTAAAGACAATGCAGAACTGCTAAAATTATCCCATCCAATTAAAGTCTTTGCGTTTCTCTGGAGAGAGATAGAGATGTCACACTGAACGATTCAGTGCTTCGACTTCAGGTCATTACTTGTTAACTTTGTGCGTTCACATTTTGATTTAAATGTATTTTTAATAACATTTTTCGTTGATTGCTTTTGTAACTGATGCACACGCTGTAATCATAGGTACCCATACTAATGACAAAGATCAAAAACATCGTATTACACAAAGGACTACGGTATATAGGTAATTGTGATGTATAAAACAACCAGGCTAATTAAAAATAACAATGCCAAAAAAAGCTATATTAAACGATTTTGTGCAGTATAATTATAGGTTATAGGTACAACAATATGAGAGATTAACGTTATTTCGTTAATAATTACTCACGGCCCCTACATTCGATGACGAATTGTGATTAGTCTCAATGACTTCATCCGAAAAAGTAATAACTTTCGCCGAAAGCTCGAAAAAAAGCACAAAAAATGAAATTTAATTAAGGTAAGAATATGGACTATACAGCGACAATTTACAAGTCAAAATCTGTAGACGTTGACGGCGGTAGGAAACGGCGGAACGGGACTGCATCAGGTGCCACCAGTAGTTTTCGGTCTTTCTTGCTTCTGGACAAGATGCGGTCGGCGATGGTAAGCTCCAGATAACTCGAATTTAATACGGTACTTAAACATAACTGACGAAAATGCAGAAAGATTACGTTTGGGTAAACCACCAAATTCAAAGATCATTTCTCAATTAAGTGTTTACCCTATATGAACTTCCCAAAGTACGGAAAGGGAACATAGGAAATTCTGGTTTGGCCGGCGTATTCGGTTAATACGGTTCAAAAATTACAGCTTCTTTAATTAACTGAGGCCTGCTGGCGTCCTAAAAACACGGGAGCGGTGTTAAAATTCAAGCTTTTTAAGGACGCACCTAACGGATGTAATTGCGACTTAATCGGAGGGTGTTACTGTAACGCATTCAACTAATTATGGTTAATTATAATACTTATCTAAATAGTCGGAATGAAATCTCTAAATTTGGTAAACCAGCAAACCCCTCTTTTGTTCCTTGGAATGCGGGGAGGTTATCACGTTGTTATTTTCCTTAAACTGCACGACCTTGTCGGTTTCAATCTTGGATCGTCGTATACTAACGGGTTGGGCAGAGAAACCTGACACATTTTAATTTTTCCTAGCGCGGCCGGATCGAAAGAGAGGAGATAATGGCTTCACGAGTAAAAAGTAGACAATTGAAGGTGTACAATTTTTTATTTACTGAAAATAATATCGTTCAAATGATGCCTGTTATAAGCGATACAATTATCCAGGCGTTTTTCAAAATTTTCAAAAACTTTGTTTAATAAAGCCGGCGTTATTTTGGAAATTTCTTCTTCAATATTAGTCCGTAATTCGTCGAGTGTTCGAGGTTTAGTAACGTACACCCATTGCTTCAAATATCCCCACAGGAAGAAGTCGCATACGGATAAATCCCGCGAACTTGGCGCCCAGGAAAATTCAGTTTGCGGTTACCAAATGTTTTTCGCAAGAAGTTCAACGTTGTTTTCGACGTATGTCATGTGGCACCATCTTGTTGAAAAAAAGTGCGGCTTAGTTTCCGTCTATGCTTCAATTCCGGTATTACAAATATTAGCAACATAGCCACATAGAGCTCCGAGTTGATAATTCGCTCGAAAAAGTAAAGCCCGACTATCCCCCACTCGGTTCATCCTTCGTGGTAACCCTGGTGGCTTCTTTTTTATGGCCGAAACCGAGCCCGAAACCGCCTCTCGAAAGTTTTGAATCCATAATTTCACCCTATTACGCAATGGTACGATTACATTTAGCGGGAAACACTTCAATAGTCTGTGCTATAAAAAACGCTGAGGAATGAACGCGCACTGTTGCGGTGACCACTTTTCCATTTTGACACGGAACTACTAAATAAAAATAAACCTTCAACCGTCCATTTTACTCTCCCAGAAGCACAAACCCATCCGTTTCGATACGGTCGCACTAGAGGTCGCTAAAATGTGTCAGGTTCCTCTGCCCAACCCTGTATTAGCAAACTAAAATCAATTAATGAGTAATTAACGAACCTAAAATGTATTCTCTCTCTCTCTCTTCTTCCCTGGAAAGGGAGCTTTCGGCGGCTGTAAAAACAATTTAAATATTTCTACAGGAACGGTTGCAAAAAAGATCGATCCACTAAAAAAACTTGCTTGCATTATCGGCGGTAAGACAAACCATTAAACAAAATGAAGACATGCAAAGTTCACTCCTCGTATCCTAGAGCAAATAAGTTGAGACACTACGTAGTAACGAAGCGCCCAACTAAGACGCTTTTAGATACCGGATGTTCAGCAAAACTGGTCGACCCCACCAATATTATGGTATGGTCATAACTCCTGGTATGAACTTCAAGGCGGACAATGGGTGCTTCGTTACAGTGCTTCGTTGAAAATGTCGCAAGTAACAAAAAATTAACGATTTAAGTCGATGATACTTGGAATTAGTTTGATCATTAAATGATATTAAAACGTTCGATGTATCGACGCGAAGAAGATATAGATTGTGCGTGGCTGCGAGATCCATAACAATAAATAAGCTATATTCGAAGTATCATAATATGGACTTAAATCGTTAATAATATACTATAAAAATGTAAGATTTAATAAGAATAAATATTAATTGATATACGATAGCAAAATTCTGCTTCAATTAATCATTAATCCATTCGTTGTTATATGACCATGCAGCCTATCATGAAAGTAATTACATTTGACGTACTTAATAGATGAAACATTAATAATTAAATCAACTGACACGTCCTATACGATTTAACTTTCTTATTTAAATTGAGAAGTACCATCGTTTAATTTTTATATGCAAAGTTTTTAATTAGATACGTACATAGTAATTAATCTTAATTTTTTCCTTGGGCATTCTAGGTATAGCAATGTAACCTCGGATACAGTGTCACCCACTACAAATGGACGGATATAATAATCGTTTACGAATTTTCAAATCAATTCGAAAAATGGGCTTGACTAGAAACGTAACGTCACCAGAGCTTTTCTGACGGTATCTATCTAAAGGTCGCCATTTTTTCAGACTTACAGCCTAATGATGAGATCAATCAATGTATTTATGCGACAGGACATCGACGCATCGTCCTTTATTAATATATCATACGTAAATAGGTGAATAATTAATTATATACAGGGTTATCATAAAATAAGGGATACATTTTAAATTATTATAACTTTTTAACAAATTGTTAATAACAAAAATAAATGAAATAGTTGCTTAAGAAATGGGATTTAGTATGCCCAATGGGAGTTACGGCAATTGCTCAATATGACCTACATTTTGCTGTTGTAAGTTGTAAGCACTAGGAATCCGAATCAAAGAAAATGTTGATGATGTCGATCTGTTGTCGGTATCCTCATTTCCAGCTAAACGGCGGAACCGATTGAAACAAAATTTGGTAGGTACACATATTCTTGAACATAAAGAAAGAACGGAAAAGCTTTTGGGCAGAAGCCAGAACAGATCTGTGCTAGCCACAACAATTTTTTTGGTTTTTGGCTTGAAGACAGAAGTTGAGGATATGTTTTTTTTTCTTTTCCTTGGGGGAAAGGTGTCTACTTGATTCGGAGACCTACTTAGCTTGCTTTTCCGTACCTATTTTTGGAATAATTGTTGTTGTGGCCCTGGGCTTTACTTAGCCATTCACTCTACGGATTTACGTGAGCACTCGCGCTTTGGTGGAATCGACCCTATCGACTTTTTTTGCGGTAATTATTATTATGGTTTTATCGAGGGTAAATACACAAGAGCTTGATTTTTAATCGGATAATTTTATTTTTACACCAAATTTTTGTTGTAACGGAAAAAACTAGAGATCGTGATAAAATCGCGACAATCACTTTGTTTTGAAAGGTTCCCCCATTGTCCTGTAAAAGCACTATTTACCATCTATTGGGAAGTAAATCATTATTATTATTATTATTGTAGTAAATATATTCTAGAAATCCCGATAGACATCGATGTGCCATGAAAGATTAGCCATCGGCAATAAGAAAGTAAGGCGGATGTGACGCATTCTTTTCGCGACATAATGACGTATTTGTTGAAGAGTATTCGAGGGCGTTCGGACGAGAACTTCCGAGAATGACCAGCGTTTGCTATATAAGCAGATTCTCTTTTAACACACTCTGGAAGGAGAAGTTCGTGGTAGTGTAAGGCTCTCTCTTTACTGTTGGGCATACTCCACCTAAGACTTCGGCTGCTATGGCCAGGCCATTAGTTCATCGACTTATAGTTACTCCTTTACAGCATACAAAGCTTTTACAAAATAAAGACGAACAAGAACTAAACACATTTATAGACATTAGAGTTACACTATCACATATTATCACAGCTCCTTCTCAACCGGCGCTCAAAGTTCGTTCAAAATTCCGAACTAAGTTCAGACATCTACGCGATCGACGTGAGTCGTCGCTCGAGTATGCGGAAGGTTTCAGTCTTTCCAAGTAACAAGGTTAAGTTTATTATACACATGTAAGGCAGTGCAGACATAATATCTGTAAACAATTACTGCAGCACGACCGTATTTCCTCAAGAATAAATGTTGTTATAACAACATAATAATACCCTCGAAAATACCCTTTCAAGTCATATGAGCTAAATAAAACAAAGTTGTAAAAATTATTTAGAGGCAACCCGCACAGCCTCAACAACATAACAGTAAATGTGTTATGAGTAACACGTACACAAGAATAATGCTATGTCCACGTTGTCCCTAATGCCCCGGAGCTCCACACAATGCTGTTACGTGTGCTCTGTTATTACCTACCCCTTTACTGATATCGCCGGGTCTTATTTATCTTTAATTTTGAACCTTCCCAGCGTAATTTCAAACCGAAACAAGAATAATTATCCAAGAAAAATGAAACTTAATCCATTATTTACCTACTAATTACTACGTACAAGAAATATTCATTAAATTTAATGAGTTAATAACAAATTTGTTTCGAAGATTATCTTCATTCCGCACTTATAATTTGGTACATAATTTATAACCTGCGCTATAAGGGTCGATTTATGAACTCACCTTGCCTAAACCAGCCCAAATCAATTATAGATATTGAATTATTAATTTCTGTGTGAAATTAAATTGCATCAGCTTATAATGAAAATCAATGTTTGTGTAGGTTCCATTACTCACGTCCCATTCATTTTTGTATCGATTATTTAAGCTCTCCATATTTTAAAATTTTTACATTTATTCTACCCTTTGCAAAATAATAACATCAAAGGTAATTGTAATCCTGAAAATTGTAATCCAATAACGCCCCAAGCTTGTGTTGCATACCGGCATTTTCATTCTAGAACCACTTGACCTTACTTTGACTGAAGTTTGATTGTTCGGCATCAAACACGGGAGCCTCGCCGATGATGATCCCTCGTTGTGTTCTAAACCTACTTTAGATTAACAAACCCCTTGCGAAGAAGCAAATTGCTGTTTTAAATTATTCATGACGTAGAGATTAATGCCACAGCACAAGTAGATTGTTTCGTTTTACTTAGAAATAAATTAACGACGGGCCAAGTTCTTCGAGCCACATCCAGGTTGAGTTGCAATTCTGTAGAAGAGGAATAAGTTCTATTACACACCCTCATTTCTGCACCCTCGATAGCAGTTGTCTTTCTCACAACGTGTGGTTTTTGTTAAATTTCCTACTTCGTGTTCCGGACACCGGAGCCGCAGGCTACCAACAGTTAATTTGAATTTTCGATCACGCAGCACTGTGCGTGAGGCAGATTTGGGGTGAAAGGAACCCCTAGGTAAATGTACCAGTGGCACTTCTATTCTGTTAGAATTGCCAATCCTGTAAAAGTTTGAAAAAAAATCGTTTTGGAACTACAGTACAGTGCAAGGGGAACTAAATCTCGCTTCTGGATATGTCACGCAAATTATAGCAGAAATTACTTCTAAATTATTAACAGTTTCTGATGTGACGTCACTGTGTATTTCCCTCCTGTTAGTTTCATTATAACTTAGGTATAGCCTGCAGGTCCATAAGTAATTCATTACGCATTTAGATATTTTGCAACTACGTCTTTAATTACTGTACACGTTTGCGTCATATGGTAATGACACACTTTGTACGACTTATGAGACCTACTTCTTTTTCGAAGGGGATTAAACGGGTAGTTTGTTAATTTGATGGCTACGTAGTTTACTGTATTGAAAATAGTTTTTATTTGTTACTCAGTTGTAAACGTTGATTAACAAGACAAAACGCAAACGGGTAAACGTAATCTTTAAACCCTACTGACTTGTAAAACTGACAGCAGACCTGTAAAACTGACAGCTGACGTGTAAAAATTTTACAAGTTAGTAATCTAGTAATTTCATTGGCCAGATTTAATGCGAAGTCTCTGTTACATGGATAATATGATATTTATTTGTTACTCAGTTGTAAACGTTGATTAACAAGACAAAACGCAAACGGGTAAACGTCATGTTTAAACGCTACTGACTTGTAAAACTGACAGCAGACTTGTAAAACTGATAGCAGACCTGTAAAAATTTTACAAGTTAGTAATCTAGTAATTTCATTGGCCAGAATTAATGCGAAGTCTCTGTTACATGGATCACATGATATTTTAGACATTTCTTCAAGATCAATTTAAGAACTAATTATTTACGTTTACAAATGAGTAACAAATAAAATATTGTACATTATACGCCAGGTAAAAGTTTTTACTGGCTCTAGGAGATGACAGGCTCGCCTAACGGCTCGCCAGTCAACTTCTCCTATCGCCAGTAAAAACTCACTTACCTGGCTAATAATGTAAAATACTATTTCTACAACTGTCAAAAAAACCTGTCATTTTCTGACGGATTTCGAAACGCGAAGTAATAGATTTTTAAACGGTTAATTAATAAGTAACGTTGCTATTGACAACGTGCGCGAAATCGTCACCAGTGAAAAAAAGTATTTCGCGCACGTGACAAAGTTGAACTTAAACAGCATTTTTAATTAACAATCGGTTCAGTTGTAGAAAAAATATTCTATATAACGCTAGCGCGAAGTTATTTCGCGCATTTGACTGATATTTTGACTCGGCTTCGCCTCGTCAAAATACCTTCAGTGTCAATGCGCGAAATTGAACTTCGCGCTCTTGTTATATAAATAACTATTATATCACATGAAGAATATTGCATATAACTTTATTATTCTGATTTAGGAAAACATCATATGTACCTACCGTTCAAAGATTATAAAGAAAAAAGATAGGAATAAGCATAACAACCACATTTTAAACATTACCATCTACTCTTGTACATGCATTACTTTTGAATGTCTATTACGGGTTTCAATAATCTACTAGTACTGACAGATAAAGGTTTTTCTTTTCGTATGAGTCCACAGTCGTACGGTAACAGTGATAGAGCGTTGAGCTAGATAGCCGGAGGTCAGGTGTTCGAACCTGGGCTGTGGCATACATGGGAGTTTCCTTAAATCAGTTTGGAGCGTTCTTCCGGCTACTCCAAATTAGGTTTTCCTGCAGTTTTCCTAATTCGTAAGGTAAATACCGGAGTAGTAGAAAACAACTTATAACCTTCTGAACCTGAAGGGTCACCCCTAAAAAGCATATGCATATGCAAGTCCATAAATCACTTGCATGTCAGCCACCTGTGCATTATTCGTATAGTGAGCCATGATAGAGAACAACAGAAATTATACCTATGCCAGATAGCCAAACGTCAAAATGACAAAAATAAAAAGAAAAAAAAACAAACAAAATAATCAACCAAAAGGAATCGCGTAATATTGCTAAGATAACAAGGCCGATTTTTTGGCCCTGTATCTTCGCAACAAAGCGCTTTTTCAAAAAACGATAAAATATCCTTAGAATAGTCCAAGGAATAAACTCTTTAATTTTTGCCGCATATGTTTAACAAACACCCTGTGTAGAAGAATGTTGTATACAGTCGTTATTTACCGAGATATACACCATATTCATACATAATGGACACCATGTATGTATTCATACATAATGGGTACCATATGTATGTATAATAATAAGATGCTATGTCCAAGAAGTAGTCGATCATCGTCCCTCTAGGTATCCCAGCTTTATGTGGTCGGGAAATTCGCTTCAGGAATTTTCCGTGGGAGCTAGATTTCTGGGAGGGATTTTAATAAAAAGCTTTTTTTACATAGTGATGAAAATTATCGGAGTTTTTTTTAACGAAAAACCGTATGGAAAGTGGTACTTTTTTACACGATTTTTACTATGCGTTTCCATGGAGTTTAGTCCTGTCTATGAACAATAGCATCCATTTTTGAGTGACACCATTGGTGACACTAAGTCGCGAATGTCAATAAAATTATTCAATTGTGGGTTATTATGGGTCACTATGCAAAAAAATTTCGTGTACAACCGTTGCCACTGAGAATTCTCGGTGGCAACGGTACAACACATGTTGAAAGTGTCTTTTTAGCGCATTTTTGCAAAAATTTTTTTTGTAAAAAGTAGCTTTTAATCTCACTTTGTCTGGCTGGCTGGCTGGCTGGCTGGCAGTAAATGCGCGCCCGTAGAAAAACGCTTGTAAAAAGACAAGGAGTGTACATGTAACTATCGGGGCCGTGTAATTAAGAACGTTAGGGATGGGGCTACAAGATTTGGAG
>NW_022170510.1:2206831-2225076 GCF_008802855.1 Photinus pyralis
TTTTTTGAACGTGGTGGCTTTGGGTACCATATTTTGGTAAAGCAATTGATGCGGCCTGTTTGGTCTAAAATTAATCAATAAATAGCCCAATCGTTTTTGTTAAAGTTTGCGCAAAATAAATGGTTTGCCAAAGCTTTTGCTTTCCTCCCAGTCCAGAGTACCGGTAGAGTAGGCGATAAGGCAATGACATGCAGGAAATGCATTTTATTGGCCAACATACGCAACTTAATAGGTTGCACACAATTCTTTAGTGAAATTTGTAAAAAAATGTTTTTTGAACGTGGTGGCTTTGGGTACCATATTTTGGTAAAGCAATTGATGCGGCCTGTTTGGCCTAAAATTAATCAATAAATAGCCCAATCGTTTTTGTTAAAGTTTGCGCAAAATAAATGGTTTGCCAAAGCACTTTGTTTTCCTCCCAGTCCAGAGTACCGGTAGAGTAGGCGATAAGGCAATGTCATGCAGGAAATGCATTTTATTGGCCAACATACGCAACTTAATAGGTTGCACACAATTCTTTAGTGAAATTTGTAAAAAAATGTTTTTTGAACGTGGTGGCTTTGGGTACCATATTTTGGTAAAGCAATTGATGCGGCCTGTTTGGCCTAAAATTAATCAATAAATAGCCCAATCATTTTTGTTAAAGTTTGCGCAAAAAAATGGTTTGCCAAAGCACTTTTGTTTTCCACCCAGTCCAGAGTACCGGTAGAGTGGGCGATAAGGCAATGTCATGCAGGAAATGCATTTTATTGGCCAACATACGCAACTTAATAGGTTGCACACAATTCTTTAGTGAAATTTGTAAAAAAATGTTTTTTGAACGTGGGGGCTTTGGGTACCATATTTTGGTAAAGCAATTGATGCGGCCTGTTTGGCCTAAAATTAATCAATAAATAGCCCAATCATTTTTGTTAAAGTTTGCGCAAAATAAATGGTTTGCCAAAGCACTTGTTTTCCTCCCAGTCCAGAGTACCGGTAGAGTAGGTGATAAGGCAATGTCATGCAGGAAATGCATTTTATTGGCCAACATACGCAACTTAATAAGTTGCACACAATTCTTTAGTGAAATTTGTAAAAAAATGTTTTTTGAACGTGGTGGCTTTGGGTACCATATTTTGGTAAAGCAATTGATGCGGCCTGTTTGGCCTAAAATTAATCAATAAATAGCCCAATCGTTTTTGTTAAAGTTTGCCCAAAATAAATGGTTTGCCAAAGCACTTGTTTTCCTCCCAATCCAGAGTACCGGTAGAGTAGGCGATAAGGCAATGTCATGCAGGAAATGCATTTTATTGGCCAACATACGCAACTTAATAAGTTGCACACAATTCTTTAGTGAAATTTGTAAAAAAATGTTTTTTGAACGTGGTGGCTTTGGGTACCATATTTTGGTAAAGCAATTGATGCGGCCTGTTTGGCCTAAAATTAATCAATAAATAGCCCAATCATTTTTGTTAAAGTTTGCGCAAAATAAATGGTTTGCCAAAGCACTTGTTTTCCTCCCAGTCCAGAGTACCGGTAGAGTAGGCGATAAGGCAATGTCATGCAGGAAATGCATTTTATTGGCCAACATACGCAACTTAATAGGTTGCACACAATTCTTTAGTGAAATTTGTAAAAAAATGTTTTTGAACGTGGGGGCTTTGGATATATTTTGGTAAAGCAATTGATGCGGCCTGTTTGGCCTAAAATTAATTAATACATAGCACGATCATTTTTGATAAGGTTTTCGCGAAATAAATGGTTTACCAAAGCACTTTTGTTCTCCTTCCAGTGCATTGGTACAGGTGGGGTATGATGACAAGGCAATGTTACGCAGGTAATGCATTTTATGGTTAACATACGCAACTTAATAGGTTGCACACAATTCTTTAGTGAGATTCACAAAAAATTGTTTTTTGAACATGGTGGCTTTGGGTACCATATTTAGCTAAAGCAATTGATAGGACCTGTTTAGCCTAAAATTATGTAATTAATGGACCGATCATCTTTGTTAAGGTTTTCGCAAAATAAATGGTTCACCAAAGCAATTTTGTTCTCCTTCCAGAGTAAAGGTACTAACAGGTGGTGTAGATGATAAAACAGTGTTATGCTGGCAATGCATTTTATTGGTCAACATACGCAATTTAATAGGTTGCACACAATTCTCTAATGAAATTTGCAAAAAAATGTTTTTTGAACATGGTGGTTTTGGGTACCATATTTTAAAGCAATTGATGCGTCCTGTTTAGCCTAAAATTATGTAATCAATGGACCAAATAATAAGGTTTACACGTAATACCTAAATAGTACAACAAAGTACTTTTGTTCTCCTCCCAGTGCAATGGTACAGGTGGGATAATAAAAACAACGTCATGCAGGCAATGTTTTTATTGGTCAACATACGCAACTAATTTGGTTGAACCCAATTTTATAATGAAGTTTATTAAACATGGTGACCGTTGGAACCCAATTCGTAGTCTGGTAAGGCAATGGATGCGACCTTTTTAGCATAAAATCGCCCCCATCATGTTTTGTTAAGATTTGCGAGTGGGTTAGAACGGATAGACAAAAAACGCAATAAGAAGCACATTTTTTTTTAATTCTTAAAAAATGCGCTAAAATGGATTGTGCAAATACAATAGTTGCAAATGCTCAAATTTTATTTTTTATTCATCTGCATAGTTTCTTGAGGTTTAAGGAATATTTACTTACACAGAAAACCGTGCATTCATATTTTCTTTGCAACAAGACTTAAAAAATGAATCTTTTTTTAATCGGAATTTTGAGATGTTGTCGGGTTATAACTTTGTGCCCTGATAATCTACGTAGCTTAACAACAATAGCTACCTTTCTTATACTTTTAAGGACATGTGTACTATTTTTTTGTTTATAAAGAAAGATATCGTGCACACGGACAGAGAAACAGCAACACAAAATTATAAACAGGCTTGACGGTCGTTGAAAAATTAAGCCATATGTTGATGTTCTTACTTTTTTATTTTTTTTTATTTTTCTTTTGTCCTTTATTTTTAAGTGGGCGGCTAATAGGGTAGCTAATCTTAGAAGGACCACATATAGTCTTTCAGACCTTCTCTTTCTTTCATGTGAGAATATGCCTAAAATATCGTCAAAGTGCACAACACGATGACTATCTTGTAATGTAATACGTATTTGTTTGTATTTACCAATTTGTGTTTCATGCCATTTCATTGTTATAATTGTGACTCGTAATTATTTAAAAACACAATGGCAGTTCCATGCATCCACTTCAATTTTTATCGTTCAGTACGCGAATGAATGAATAAATAGTCAAATATGAATGTTAATCAACGCAGGCTCCACAAAATCTTTATTGATTCTGATATAGCGTTTAAATTGTTTCCAAATAAATTAGAAACCGCTGTTTTACTGTATCAAACATTTTTCAAAATTCAGTTCACAAATTTAGGGCCAATATTCTTCAAATACATTCAAATGCCCAAACCCCATTAATAAAAAATTCAACTTGTTTAAAATTCGTAACTTATTGAAAGGATTAATTATTAGAATCAAAAATTGCTTCATACTGCGGTTTTTCATTCTTATAATAGAATAGCGCTGTTGCCACGTATACGGGCCTCGGAACCAGCAAGAATTTTGTAAATGTAATGTATGTACGGAGGCCTCGCACTGTTATACAGAATCTTATACAGAACTACTGCAGCGACCCCTAGTTCTTATTTCAATTAACTAAAATCCGTATAAGTGGTGATATAAATGGCACATGCGAGTCCCCTGACAAAATCCGTATAGGGGTGTAGGGGGGCAAAGGGATGGAAAATAAGCTGATATACACGCACTTACACTGCGAGGCCCGGAAACGGGCCTCGCATGTGAAAACCGGGCCTCGTTTGGTATAATACACATCTATTTCGGGCCTCGGATGTACAAGTTACGTATCTATTCTTACTAGTTATATTCTATTTATTATAACAAAATATATATAAGAAATATTACCTATTTATAAGTTTAAAGAAGGCACATTTCCATACGAAGCATTTGTGAATGCATTCTACTGATAGTTTCACAATGCTTTAATGGTTGCATTCAATAATAGGTAGCAAAGATCATACTACACTGATCTATGTATGTGGGTACACGAGTATCTTCTGATCCTTTTGGAAATTAAAATAAATTAAATTATTATTCAGAAGGCATGTAATTAATTGAATTAATCTGTTCTTTAAGTCTTGTCAATTTTCATAACATTTTTAATTTTGTTAAATGTTCACACAGAATTCATCTACTTAATGCTACCAGTGCACACTGCACCTATAATAATGTATTTCCAGTGTTTGATTTTTTCTTGTGTTTATAACGAAATTAGTAAAGACAATGCAGAACTGCTAAAATTATCCCATCCAATTAAAGTCTTTGCGTTTCTCTGGAGAGAGATAGAGATGTCACACTGAACGATTCAGTGCTTCGACTTCAGGTCATTACTTGATGTTAACTTTGTGCGTTCACATTTTGATTTAAATGTATTTTTAATAACATTTTTCGTTGATTGCTTTTGTAACTGATGCACACGCTGTAATCATAGGTACCCATACTAATGACAAAGATCAAAAACATCGTATTACACAAAGGACTACGGTATATAGGTAATTGTGATGTATAAAACAACCAGGCTAATTAAAAATAACAATGCCAAAAAAAGCTATATTAAACGATTTTGTGCAGTATAATTATAGGTTATAGGTACAACAATATGAGAGATTAACGTTATTTCGTTAATAATTACTCACGGCCCCTACATTCGATGACGAATTGTGATTAGTCTCAATGACTTTATCCGAAAAAGTAATAACTTTCGCCGAAAGCTCGAAAAAAAGCACAAAAAATGAAATTTAATTAAGGTAAGAATATGGACTATACAGCGACAATTTACAAGTCAAAATCTGTAGACGTTGACGGCGGTAGGAAACGGCGGAACGGGACTGCATCAGGTGCCACCAGTAGTTTTCGGTCTTTCTTGCTTCTGGACAAGATGCGGTCGGCGATGGTAAGCTCCAGATAACTCGAATTTAATACGGTACTTAAACATAACTGACGAAAATGCAGAAAGATTACGTTTGGGTAAACCACCAAATTCAAAGATCATTTCTCAATTAAGTGTTTACCCTATATGAACTTCCCAAAGTACGGAAAGGGAACATAGGAAATTCTGGTTTGGCCGGCGTATTCGGTTAATACGGTTCAAAAATTACAGCTTCTTTAATTAACTGAGGCCTGCTGGCGTCCTAAAAACACGGGAGCGGTGTTAAAATTCAAGCTTTTTAAGGACGCACCTAACGGATGTAATTGCGACTTAATCGGAGGGTGTTACTGTAACGCATTCAACTAATTATGGTTAATTATAATACTTATCTAAATAGTCGGAATGAAATCTCTAAATTTGGTAAACCAGCAAACCCCTCTTTTGTTCCTTGGAATGCGGGGAGGTTATCACGTTGTTATTTTCCTTAAACTGCACGACCTTGTCGGTTTCAATCTTGGATCGTCGTATACTAACGGGTTGGGCAGAGAAACCTGACACATTTTAATTTTTCCTAGCGCGGCCGGATCGAAAGAGAGGAGATAATGGCTTCACGAGTAAAAAGTAGACAATTGAAGGTGTACAATTTTTTATTTACTGAAAATAATATCGTTCAAATGATGCCTGTTATAAGCGATACAATTATCCAGGCGTTTTTCAAAATTTTCAAAAACTTTGTTTAATAAAGCCGGCGTTATTTTGGAAATTTCTTCTTCAATATTAGTCCGTAATTCGTCGAGTGTTCGAGGTTTAGTAACGTACACCCATTGCTTCAAATATCCCCACAGGAAGAAGTCGCATACGGATAAATCCCGCGAACTTGGCGCCCAGGAAAATTCAGTTTGCGGTTACCAAATGTTTTTCGCAAGAAGTTCAACGTTGTTTTCGACGTATGTCATGTGGCACCATCTTGTTGAAAAAAAGTGCGGCTTAGTTTCCGTCTATGCTTCAATTCCGGTATTACAAATATTAGCAACATAGCCACATAGAGCTCCGAGTTGATAATTCGCTCGAAAAAGTAAAGCCCGACTATCCCCCACTCGGTTCATCCTTCGTGGTAACCCTGGTGGCTTCTTTTTTATGGCCGAAACCGAGCCCGAAACCGCCTCTCGAAAGTTTTGAATCCATAATTTCACCCTATTACGCAATGGTACGATTACATTTAGCGGGAAACACTTCAATAGTCTGTGCTATAAAAAACGCTGAGGAATGAACGCGCACTGTTGCGGTGACCACTTTTCCATTTTGACACGGAACTACTAAATAAAAATAAACCTTCAACCGTCCATTTTACTCTCCCAGAAGCACAAACCCATCCGTTTCGATACGGTCGCACTAGAGGTCGCTAAAATGTGTCAGGTTCCTCTGCCCAACCCTGTATTAGCAAACTAAAATCAATTAATGAGTAATTAACGAACCTAAAATGTATTCTCTCTCTCTCTTCTTCCCTGGAAAGGGAGATTTCGGCGGCTGTAAAAACAATTTAAATATTTCTACAGGAACGGTTGCAAAAATGATCGATCCACTAAAAAAACTTGCTTGCATTATCGGCGGTAAGACAAACCATTAAACAAAATGAAGACATGCAAAGTTCACTCCTCGTATCCTAGAGCAAATAAGTTGAGACACTACGTAGTAACGAAGCGCCCAACTTAAAACGCTTTTAGATACCGGATGTTCAGCAAAACTGGTCGACCCCACCAATATTATGGTATGGTCATAACTCCTGGTATGAACTTCAAGGCGGACAATGGGTGCTTCGTTACAGTGCTTCGTTGAAAATGTCGCAAGTAACAAAAAATTAACGATTTAAGTCGATGATACTTGGAATTAGTTTGGTCATTAAATGATATTAAAACGTTCGATGTATCGACGCGAAGAAGATATAGATTGTGCGTGGCTGCGAGTTCCATAACAATAAATAAGCTATATTCGAAGTATCATAATATGGACTTAAATCGTTAATAATATACTATAAAAATGTAAGATTTAATAAGAATAAATATTAATTGATATACGATAGCAAAATTCTGCTTCAATTAATCATTAATCCATTCGTTGTTATATGACCATGCAGCCTATCATGAAAGTAATTACATTTGACGTACTTAATAGATGAAACATTAATAATTAAATCAACTGACACGTCCTATACGATTTAACTTTCTTATTTAAATTGAGAAGTACCATCGTTTAATTTTTATATGCAAAGTTTTTAATTAGATACGTACATAGTAATTAATCTTAATTTTTTCCTTGGGCATTCTAGGTATAGCAATGTAACCTCGGATACAGTGTCACCCACTACAAATGGACGGATATAATAATCGTTTACGAATTTTCAAATCAATTCGAAAAATGGGCTTGACTAGAAACGTAACGTCACCAGAGCTTTTCTGACGGTATCTATCTAAAGGTCGCCATTTTTTCAGACTTACAGCCTAATGATGAGATCAATCAATGTATTTATGCGACAGGACATCGACGCATCGTCCTTTATTAATATATCATACGTAAATAGGTGAATAATTAATTATATACAGGGTTATCATAAAATAAGGGATACATTTTAAATTATTATAACTTTTTAACAAATTGTTAATAACAAAAATAAATGAAATAGTTGCTTAAGAAATGGGATTTAGTATGCCCAATGGGAGTTACGGCAATTGCTCAATATGACCTACATTTTGCTGTTGTAAGTTGTAAGCACTAGGAATCCGAATCAAAGAAAATGTTGATGATGTCGATCTGTTGTCGGTATCCTCATTTCCAGCTAAACGGCGGAACCGATTGAAACAAAATTTGGTAGGTACACATATTCTTGAACATAAAGAAAGAACGGAAAAGCTTTTGGGCAGAAGCCAGAACAGATCTGTGCTAGCCACAACAATTTTTTTGGTTTTTGGCTTGAAGACAGAAGTTGAGGATATGTTTTTTTTTCTTTTCCTTGGGGGAAAGGTGTCTACTTGATTCGGAGACCTACTTAGCTTGCTTTTCCGTACCTATTTTTGGAATAATTGTTGTTGTGGCCCTGGGCTTTACTTAGCCATTCACTCTACGGATTTACGTGAGCACTCGCGCTTTGGTGGAATCGACCCTATCGACTTTTTTTGCGGTAATTATTATTATGGTTTTATCGAGGGTAAATACACAAGAGCTTGATTTTTAATCGGATAATTTTATTTTTACACCAAATTTTTGTTGTAACGGAAAAAACTAGAGATCGTGATAAAATCGCGACAATCACTTTGTTTTGAAAGGTTCCCCCATTGTCCTGTAAAAGCACTATTTACCATCTATTGGGAAGTAAATCATTATTATTATTATTATTGTAGTAAATATATTCTAGAAATCCCGATAGACATCGATGTGCCATGAAAGATTAGCCATCGGCAATAAGAAAGTAAGGCGGATGTGACGCATTCTTTTCGCGACATAATGACGTATTTGTTGAAGAGTATTCGAGGGCGTTCGGACGAGAACTTCCGAGAATGACCAGCGTTTGCTATATAAGCAGATTCTCTTTTAACACACTCTGGAAGGAGAAGTTCGTGGTAGTGTAAGGCTCTCTCTTTACTGTTGGGCATACTCCACCTAAGACTTCGGCTGCTATGGCCAGGCCATTAGTTCATCGACTTATAGTTACTCCTTTACAGCATACAAAGCTTTTACAAAATAAAGACGAACAAGAACTAAACACATTTATAGACATTAGAGTTACACTATCACATATTATCACAGCTCCTTCTCAACCGGCGCTCAAAGTTCGTTCAAAATTCCGAACTAAGTTCAGACATCTACGCGATCGACGTGAGTCGTCGCTCGAGTATGCGGAAGGTTTCAGTCTTTCCAAGTAACAAGGTTAAGTTTATTATACACATGTAAGGCAGTGCAGACATAATATCTGTAAACAATTACTGCAGCACGACCGTATTTCCTCAAGAATAAATGTTGTTATAACAACATAATAATACCCTCGAAAATACCCTTTCAAGTCATATGAGCTAAATAAAACAAAGTTGTAAAAATTATTTAGAGGCAACCCGCACAGCCTCAACAACATAACAGTAAATGTGTTATGAGTAACACGTACACAAGAATAATGCTATGTCCACGTTGTCCCTAATGCCCCGGAGCTCCACACAATGCTGTTACGTGTGCTCTGTTATTACCTACCCCTTTACTGATATCGCCGGGTCTTATTTATCTTTAATTTTGAACCTTCCCAGCGTAATTTCAAACCGAAACAAGAATAATTATCCAAGAAAAATGAAACTTAATCCATTATTTACCTACTAATTACTACGTACAAGAAATATTCATTAAATTTAATGAGTTAATAACAAATTTGTTTCGAAGATTATCTTCATTCCGCACTTATAATTTGGTACATAATTTATAACCTGCGCTATAAGGGTCGATTTATGAACTCACCTTGCCTAAACCAGCCCAAATCAATTATAGATATTGAATTATTAATTTCTGTGTGAAATTAAATTGCATCAGCTTATAATGAAAATCAATGTTTGTGTAGGTTCCATTACTCACGTCCCATTCATTTTTGTATCGATTATTTAAGCTCTCCATATTTTAAAATTTTTACATTTATTCTACCCTTTGCAAAATAATAACATCAAAGGTAATTGTAATCCTGAAAATTGTAATCCAATAACGCCCCAAGCTTGTGTTGCATACCGGCATTTTCATTCTAGAACCACTTGACCTTACTTTGACTGAAGTTTGATTGTTCGGCATCAAACACGGGAGCCTCGCCGATGATGATCCCTCGTTGTGTTCTAAACCTACTTTAGATTAACAAACCCCTTGCGAAGAAGCAAATTGCTGTTTTAAATTATTCATGACGTAGAGATTAATGCCACAGCACAAGTAGATTGTTTCGTTTTACTTAGAAATAAATTAACGACGGGCCAAGTTCTTCGAGCCACATCCAGGTTGAGTTGCAATTCTGTAGAAGAGGAATAAGTTCTATTACACACCCTCATTTCTGCACCCTCGATAGCAGTTGTCTTTCTCACAACGTGTGGTTTTTGTTAAATTTCCTACTTCGTGTTCCGGACACCGGAGCCGCAGGCTACCAACAGTTAATTTGAATTTTCGATCACGCAGCACTGTGCGTGAGGCAGATTTGGGGTGAAAGGAACCCCTAGGTAAATGTACCAGTGGCACTTCTATTCTGTTAGAATTGCCAATCCTGTAAAAGTTTGAAAAAAAATCGTTTTGGAACTACAGTACAGTGCAAGGGGAACTAAATCTCGCTTCTGGATATGTCACGCAAATTATAGCAGAAATTACTTCTAAATTATTAACAGTTTCTGATGTGACGTCACTGTGTATTTCCCTCCTGTTAGTTTCATTATAACTTAGGTATAGCCTGCAGGTCCATAAGTAATTCATTACGCATTTAGATATTTTGCAACTACGTCTTTAATTACTGTACACGTTTGCGTCATATGGTAATGACACACTTTGTACGACTTATGAGACCTACTTCTTTTTCGAAGGGGATTAAACGGGTAGTTTGTTAATTTGATGGCTACGTAGTTTACTGTATTGAAAATAGTTTTTATTTGTTACTCAGTTGTAAACGTTGATTAACAAGACAAAACGCAAACGGGTAAACGTAATCTTTAAACCCTACTGACTTGTAAAACTGACAGCAGACCTGTAAAACTGACAGCTGACGTGTAAAAATTTTACAAGTTAGTAATCTAGTAATTTCATTGGCCAGATTTAATGCGAAGTCTCTGTTACATGGATAATATGATATTTATTTGTTACTCAGTTGTAAACGTTGATTAACAAGACAAAACGCAAACGGGTAAACGTCATGTTTAAACGCTACTGACTTGTAAAACTGACAGCAGACTTGTAAAACTGACAGCAGACTTGTAAAACTGACAGCAGACCTGTAAAAATTTTACAAGTTAGTAATCTAGTAATTTCATTGGCGAGAATTAATGCGAAGTCTCTGTTACATGGATCACATGATATTTTAGACATTTCTTCAAGATCAATTTAAGAACTAATTATTTACGTTTACAAATGAGTAACAAATAAAATATTGTACATTATACGCCAGGTAATAGTTTTTACTGGCTCTAGGAGATGACAGGCTCGCCTAACGGCTCGCCAGTCAACTTCTCCTATCGCCAGTAAAAACTCACTTACCTGGCTAATAATGTAAAATACTATTTCTACAACTGTCAAAAAAACCTGTCATTTTCTGACGGATTTCGAAACGCGAAGTAATAGATTTTTAAACGGTTAATTAATAAGTAACGTTGCTATTGACAACGTGCGCGAAATCGTCACCAGTGAAAAAAAGTATTTCGCGCACGTGACAAAGTTGAACTTAAACAGCATTTTTAATTAACAATCGGTTCAGTTGTAGAAAAAATATTCTATATAACGCTAGCGCGAAGTTATTTCGCGCATTTGACTGATATTTTGACTCGGCTTCGCCTCGTCAAAATACCTTCAGTGTCAATGCGCGAAATTGAACTTCGCGCTCTTGTTATATAAATAACTATTATATCACATGAAGAATATTGCATATAACTTTATTATTCTGATTTAGGAAAACATCATATGTACCTACCGTTCAAAGATTATAAAGAAAAAAGATAGGAATAAGCATAACAACCACATTTTAAACATTACCATCTACTCTTGTACATGCATTACTTTTGAATGTCTATTACGGGTTTCAATAATCTACTAGTACTGACAGATAAAGGTTTTTCTTTTCGTATGAGTCCACAGTCGTACGGTAACAGTGATAGAGCGTTGAGCTAGATAGCCGGAGGTCAGGTGTTCGAACCTGGGCTGTGGCATACATGGGAGTTTCCTTAAATCAGTTTGGAGCGTTCTTCCGGCTACTCCAAATTAGGTTTTCCTGCAGTTTTCCTAATTCGTAAGGTAAATACCGGAGTAGTAGAAAACAACTTATAACCTTCTGAACCTGAAGGGTCACCCCTAAAAAGCATATGCATATGCAAGTCCATAAATCACTTGCATGTCAGCCACCTGTGCATTATTCGTATAGTGAGCCATGATAGAGAACAACAGAAATTATACCTATGCCAGATAGCCAAACGTCAAAATGACAAAAATAAAAAGAAAAAAAAACAAACAAAATAATCAACCAAAAGGAATCGCGTAATATTGCTAAGATAACAAGGCCGATTTTTTGGCCCTGTATCTTCGCAACAAAGCGCTTTTTCAAAAAACGATAAAATATCCTTAGAATAGTCCAAGGAATAAACTCTTTAATTTTTGCCGCATATGTTTAACAAACACCCTGTGTAGAAGAATGTTGTATACAGTCGTTATTTACCGAGATATACACCATATTCATACATAATGGACACCATGTATGTATTCATACATAATGGGTACCATATGTATGTATAATAATAAGATGCTATGTCCAAGAAGTAGTCGATCATCGTCCCTCTAGGTATCCCAGCTTTATGTGGTCGGGAAATTCGCTTCAGGAATTTTCCGTGGGAGCTAGATTTCTGGGAGGGATTTTAATAAAAAGCTTTTTTTACATAGTGATGAAAATTATCGGAGTTTTTTTTAACGAAAAACCGTATGGAAAGTGGTACTTTTTTACACGATTTTTACTATGCGTTTCCATGGAGTTTAGTCCTGTCTATGAACAATAGCATCCATTTTTGAGTGACACCATTGGTGACACTAAGTCGCGAATGTCAATAAAATTATTCAATTGTGGGTTATTATGGGTCACTATGCAAAAAAATTTCGTGTACAACCGTTGCCACTGAGAATTCTCGGTGGCAACGGTACAACACATGTTGAAAGTGTCTTTTTAGCGCATTTTTGCAAAAATTTTTTTTGTAAAAAGTAGCTTTTAATCTCACTTTGTCTGGCTGGCTGGCTGGCTGGCTGGCAGTAAATGCGCGCCCGTAGAAAAACGCTTGTAAAAAGACAAGGAGTGTACATGTAACTATCGGGGCCGTGTAATTAAGAACGTTAGGGATGGGGCTACAAGATTTGGAGTCGACGACATCTGGACGCCATCCCCGAGCGTATTATACTAACCTGGAGATTTTTCAGTTTTTATCTATCTTCTTCTACAGTTTTTCTCCGATTGTTTTCAAATTGGTGTCGTCGGGAAGATCTTGTCACCGCGCACAACTCCTGCGTGGCGGAATGTTGTTTTTTTTCCTAGGGGCGAAATAAACCACCTTTTGCGCGGCGCGCTTCGAGGGGTAGTCGACTTTGGGCGCCCAAAAGTTTCTTACAGCGCGAATCGCGGTCTCTCTTTCTCGTGTCACTAATAGAAGGTCGAGCTATGTGAAGTACCCAAAAGTTGAATACGATTTTATGCCGGGATTTTAGCGAAATCTACCAAAATGTGAATTACGAATGAACGGGACGTCGGAACTCTGTATCGACAAAGGGAATGTGGTAACCCCCGACGAGATCTTACTGATGGTGGAGTCGAAACTTCAAATCCGAATTGTTGCGGGTGATCAGAAGTGGGTGTCGACAAAGGAAATATGGTAACCCCCGACGAGATCTTACTGATGGTGGAGTCAAAACTTCAAACGCGAATTGCGAGTGCACGGTAAGTGAGAAAATGGTACCGACAAAGTGAACGTGGTAGCTTTCGGCAAGATCTTATTGATGGTGGAGTCAATATTGGCTAATAAAACACTGATCTGCCACACAAAAATGCGCTGAAGTCCCTTCGATCTCACACGAGGACTTTGATCATTTTTTCCATGAATTTGCTTGATTAACTCGGGCTTCGCCCTCATTAATCAAACTGCAAATTCATGAAAAAAAGTATCACTTTCAAAACTAGTTGTACAAATAACTATACTTATTTACACGTAACACATGCAAATAAACTTGACACTTTATGCTTACACTGAAATTAAAATTGACTGGTTTGGATAGGGCTCATTGGCCTCGTACTTCATAGCTGTTATAGGATCTTATATCAACACGTATGTACAAGTACGGCTTTCAGATACAATCTTTACACAATTTTGATTACTTCCCATAATTTATACAGTGCCATTTTTCTAGTGGTCTGACGAAGTATTTCATTACAATACAGGAAACCTAGTGTAGGTATTTTTTCCGAGTATCGTTCCTCTTGGACAGTTTTGTCAGGTTACACAGACAGGGACATTGGTCTAATTGGGAAACGAAGTAATAACGTAACTCCTATTCCAAAGTTTTGATCGAAGTGTTACGTTTAATTGGAATATTAGACAAGCGTAAAGGACTGATTTGTTTAGTTTTTAATGAAATAGGTAGGTATGTCATCGAATGCATTTTGGCATTTGTAAGAGGTCGACCCGGTTCAGGGTGAGGGTGGCAGGGATATCAAATATTCATGCAGAAACGGCGGCCGCTGTATCGATCCGACATACCCTCTTCGCACCCTGCACCCCTCGCCATTACCTGTGTAGGAACGGAGGTGAGGTAATACTTTATGAAAGAAGCTTTGCTGAAAGTATTTTAACTTTTACGCCGGATTTAGAATAGGATTTAAGTTTTTGTAGGAAAATCTTTTGTTTCGCTACAGCTATTCGTGTAACATTTATTGCATGTAAATTTAAGATTGTCGTCTCTCACGTAACTACGTGAGTCCTAATATGGGACTAATTACTCCCTGATTGATTTAAGGGAAGATACGTGGTACGCGGAATACGTACACTTTGCAAAATAAAATTTGTTTCTAATGAGTAATGAGATATCGAATTCAATGAAAAGGTTCATAAATATAGATAATACGTGAACTCCATAGAGCACCTTCAAGATTCATGAGGCATGAGTTTAGACCACACAATATGATGTATTTATGCATTAAGGCACAAATAATATTCAAATTCTGAGATGACAATAAAAAAATTAGAGTGCGAAATCCCGATTTTTGAGTTAGGAAATCTAAATTCGTATAATGCCTACTCCCTACTGCTTTGCTAATTCAGGGCCTTGTTAGCCCTGAAAGGCCACACAACTCAAAGATCAAAATTAAACTTAATAATAATAATAGATTTATTCTGCAGTGTAGGTACACAATGAAATTACATATTTTACGTAAAATAAATAACAATAACACTAGCAGAAAGGGTCAGCAATCAGTTGTGCAGGTAAGCAAACCCCTGCAGAACTGGTCTTCCCTGCCACCCAACTTACAATTATAACACAAAACAAAGAACGTGCTCAGCTCAGTTTATAACAAAATTATAACTATAAGTAAATAAAACAGCAAATTATAATAATGACGTATCTCATACAACGATCGCGATGGTGTTTGATCCAAGCAATAATATCCAACATGACTTTATATTTTAATGGAAAACGTAATGTTCTCCCTTAAAAATATTTTGACTTTAAGCACAGAGTCCAATGCATTCTGTAACATGAAATTAATAACCTTTGACGCAACATATGTATAGGATCCTCGAAATTGCATTGTCCTATGCATCGGAGTGACAGCAAGTACTTTACCGCGCGTATTTCTATTATGAATTTCTCTCCGGTAATGAATTTTATTATGTAAGTAAGTTGGGGTACTATTTTTTACAATTCCTAGACACAATCGAGAGTAATGTAAAGTTCGCCGCTGTCTAGTATTTAACCACCCAAGTGAATGTAAACACCCCGTGACATGGTCTCGTCGTCGCAGGTCACAAACCAACCTAACGCAGGCATTCTGAACTCTTTGTAATCTGGTTCGGTTGTACTCAGTCAAACAGGGCCCATACACTACATCGCAATAGTTCATGTGCGATAACACTAATGCATCGCAGAGCATACTTTTAGTTTTATAGTTTAACATACTGCGACTGCAGTATATAAGCCTCAATCCCGCATACGCATTTTTAATAATATCATTAACATGTACATCAAAACGCAACTCCGAATCCAGATACAGCCCAAGATTCTTGGTAACATCCGTATACATAATGTACTCGTTATTTATACATATTTTAATTTCCGAAATGCATTTTTGTCGAGTATTTTTTCGACCGAAAAGCATAACGCGAGACTTTGAAGGATTTAACGATAAACAATAATTATGTGACAACTCATATAACGAATTTAAATCGTAGTTGATACGATAATTAGATTGCAATATTTCATCTTTATGGCATGATAGATATATTTGGGTGTCGTCTGCATAGAAATGACTTTTAGTATACTTTAGGCAATTATGAAAGGATGACGTATATATTATAAATAAAAGAGGCCCTAAGATTGAACCTTGTGGGACCCCGCTAATGCATCTGAGAGGAATGGAATAGTTCTGGTTGTATTTAACCAGCTGAATTCTATCACAGAGGTAGCTCTTCATCAAGTTCAAGGCGTCTGGCTGAAATCCAATATTGTGAAGAATTGCAACCATCAATTGGTGGTTAATTCTATCAAAGGCCTTCGAATAGTCTAATAGAACAAGTGTGGTAACCATATCGTTATCATTTGCTGCCAAAATATCATCAACAATTGTTAATAGTGCCGTGGCGCAACCGTAATTTTGCCTGAACCCGGACTGCTTTGACGGAATAATTGAATTGTCATTTAAATGTGCTTTAATTTGCTTACATAAAACTTTTTCAAAAATCTTCGAAAGCGCGGGTAAGATGCTGATTGGTCGGAGATCCTTGATTTCGATTGGTTTTTTAATTTTAGGTAAAGGTATAATATGACCGATTTTCCATTCATTTGGAAAAGTACTGACCTCCATAGAATAATTTATTATGTGAGTTATGTATTTGACAATATGCGAAGAGCACCTCAGCAGCATCTCAATACTAATCCCATCGGCACCGATAGCTCCAGACTTGATAGTCTGCATTGCAGAAAGCACCTCCTCCTCAGTAGCAAATACAAATTTAAAATTACTGACATTGTTTCTAACATTATTAGACAACTGAGTAAGAGTGGCATTGTCGGGTGCGTCAGTTGTTTGAAACGATTCCACAAAATACCTATTAATCGAGTCCAGCTGAAGCAGGCTCTCGGGCAGGGTATCAGTTTTGTTACTTCTGCTGTAGATATTTAGTTTATCTAGTTCCCTATAAAGTGTTTTGGTAGATTTGTTTCGACTGATAATAAACTCCAAGTAAGCCCTTTTTTCGCGTTTAATTGCCGCAGTTGTAAAGTTTCTCAACTGTTTATAATACAGGAAGTCAGCTTGACTTTTAGTACGTTTAAACTTATGAAGTGCTCTATCTCGTAGCTTCATCATTAATTTAATATTATCAGTTACCCATGGGGTATTGCGCCTCCTCCAATTCCCAGACCTAAATGTGATAACCGGCGCATGCTTATCAAACAGTTCTAAAAGCAAACCATTCAAAATCTCTAATTTTATATTTACATCATTTACATATAATATTTCAGAAAATGGCATGCTATGTAGGTCATTTAAAAAATGTTCTTGTTTTATGTCTTTGAACTTTCTGGTCACAATTATTTTAGTTCTGTCTATTTTGACCCTTGTGGTGATCGATAGTGTGATGACACTATGATCAGACGTAATATTACTGTTATCAATGATTTCTGAAGAACCTACTTGAACTGCACTACTCACCACAAATAAATCCAACAGAGAGGAAGAAGTGCGTCTCACTCTCGTTGGTGCGTCTACAACTTGACGCAAGCCAAAAGATTCAAATAAATTAAGTAGACGGTTAGAGGAGGAGGGTTGAAACAGATCACAGTTGAAATCACCACAGCATACCATCTCGCTGAATAACATGGTTATTGTACTATAACAATCTTCCATAACACTTATGAACTCGGGAAGGGGAAACCCAGGAGGTCGGTACACTACTCCCAAAGCTACATTAAAATTGTCTTTAGTAAAATTCAACCATAGTTGTTCCGTATTGGCAGAATTAATATTATGTAATACTGTAGCGGTATAGCATTTTTTAACGTATATTGCTACCCCTCCTCCGCGTGTACCCCGGTCTCTTCTGAACAAAGTATAGTTTTGCAATGCAACACAATCATCCTGTATGTTACCATTCAACCACGTTTCAGTCAGACATACACAATCATAATTCATACTAAGTACAAAGTCCCGCAGCTGATCAAGATGAGCAACCAAGGACCTAATGTTCAAATGCATAAATTCAATCCCAGCCATATGTGCTATCAACTTCAATAA